>NC_060119.1:825189284-825493617 GCF_021461395.2 Schistocerca americana
CGACATTGTGCTGGGTTCTACTGGAGAGGAGCGTTCTCCTTAATAACAGACTTAGAAAAGAGGTATGCGTCCACCAGTTTATGAAAACAACTCTGCAAGTGAAGTATTTGAAACCCACCATCCTTTACGAAATATCCCAGATTAATTCAAGGACTATCACCATAAGACAACGGGCACGTATCCGCAAATTTTTTAACACATAAGAAAGGACATAATTGATCATTAATGCAGGTTAAGGTCCAAGCAACTCGAGTGGATGCAAGGGGCGCAAAGCTGAGAGGTGCGCTAGAGGCACAGAAGTGTAAAGTTTGTATAGAGATTGAAAAGTAATTAGTGGCGAACGCTGACAGGGGTAAAGTATACGATAATACTCATAAAAACAAATATATTCAGTGGCGAAATAAATAAAAAAATTAAATTTATTGATTTTTTAAAAGAAAACAGAATATGAGTATGAAACTTTAACTTTATAATTTTTGAAAGGCTTTTAAGGACTGTATTGACTGGGTTTGAATACGGACAAATTCAGAGCTGATTGAATTTTGTCTGAAATATAATGTACATTTCGATTAACAATATTTTGGAATTTTACGTTGTTGTCGATTTATTCAGAGTTCTCACCTTAAATGTGGAATTAGTTCTTCTGCCAGAATATTAATTCATTAGTTGCCATATATGTTCTTCTTTTTGCTGACCGTGCGTATCTTCCTAAGGCAGCGTCGGCTTCTTTAGCGAAGACGGTGGAACAAAGTACCACAATGCTACATCAACTGAAATAATTCTCTTAAGACTGGAATATTTTTCACTAATTTATTCACGAGACAATAAGACTTTTCTTACGCTCGTCACACAAATCATTAATGCTGAAAATATCGCTGACTTGCAGCACCGTTAAAAAAAATCGACCTTCACATAAAAGGTTACAAGCGAGAGTATTTAGCTCCTTCTTGGAGTCGGAAATAAAAGTGAATCAAATATAGACATTACAAAGATTATTTTCTACATTCCTCTCAATTTAATCTTTGGTACTGTATATCTCTGCGTCGTAATGTGTCGTTTCAGTTTCAATAAACACAGGTCCAAAACGAACTGTTTGCGGGATCGTTGACAATATGTGGCTACAATCCGTCACTGTGAAATATGGTCCGGATTAGTACAGGTCTCGATGAAGTCCTAGTGTAATTCCACGCAAATTTCGCCCAAGGCCTATATTAACAAGAAACGTAGTACTTTTTCAGCGCGCCACTCGACACAAATGTTCGACGTGTCTTCCTCACGTTTGCAGGCAATATTGCGCTCGTCGTCTCTACATCTACAGCTACATCGATAATCCGCAATCCACATTACATAGGATAGTGGATGGTACCTCACACCACTACAAGTCATTTCCGTTACTGCTCCACTCGCAAATGGGAAAATCCACTGTCTATATGCCTATGAGCAATAATTTCTCGTATCTTATCTTCATGTTCCTTAAGCGCAGTGTATGCGGGTGGCAGCAGAATCGTTCTGCAGTATGCTTCAGACGCTGGTTCTCTAAATTTTCTCAGCAGTCTTCCTCGAAAAGAATGTCGCCTTCCCTCCAGTGATTCCCATTTGAATTCCCGAAGAATGTCCGTAACACTTGCGTTTTGTTCGAACCCACCAGTAACAAATCTGGCGTCGCGCCTCTGAAGTGCTTAAATGCCTTCCTTTAATCTTACCTGGTACGGATCCCACACATTCGAGCAGAACCTTAGCGTCCTATACGCGATCTCCTTCAAAGATGAACCACATTTTACTAGAATTCTCACAATAAATTCATTCACCTTCCCTGTCATAATGCTCACATGCTCGTTTCATTCCATATCGCTTTGCAACGTTACGCCCAGATAGTTAATCGACATGCCTGTGTCAAGTACGAGACTACTAATCTGTATCCGAACATTACGGGTATGTTTTTCCTTCTCCTCCGTAGCAACTTATATTTTTCTGCATTTAAAGCTAGTTGCCGTTCATCACACCAACTACTCGTAGATATATTAAGTCAATTTGTATCCTCCTACAATCACTCAAATTAGTCCACCCTTGGTAGCTGAGTGGTCAGAGCGACGGAATGTCAAACCTAACAGCCCGTCTTGGTTGGAGATTTTCTTCGCTCAGGGACTGGGTATTGTGTTGTCCTTACCAACCTCATTTCATCCCCATCGACACACAAGTCGCCGAAGTGGCGTCAACTCGAAATACTTGCACCAGGAGAACGGTCTAGCCGACGGGATGCCCTAGCCACACACTCAACTTACCGTACACAACGGCATCAACAGCAAACAGCCGCAGATTTCTGACCACCGGTTCCACCAAACCATTTATGTATATAGACAGCATCAGCGGCCCTCTCACATTTTCCTAGAGCACTCCTGACGATACCCTTGCCTCTGATGAACACTCGCCGTCGAGGACAACATACTAGGTTCTAACCTTAAGAAATCTTCGAGCTACTCACATACCTGTGAAATGATTTATATGCTCGAACCTTCTTTAACAGCCTGCAATAGGGCATCGTGCCAAACGATTTCCTGAAACCTAGAAATGTGGAATCTGCCGGTTGCCGTTCGTCCGTGGTTCGCGAGCACATCATGTAAAAAACGGCAAGCTGTGTTTCGCAAGATCGATTCTTTCTAAAACCATGCTGATTCATTTATAAGCTTCTCGGCCTCAAGAAAATTTACTATATTCGAACTGAGAATATGTTCAAGGATTCTGCAGAAAACCGATGGTAGGGATATTGGTCTGCAATTTTGGTGTTCCGTTTTTTAGCCCTTCTTATACAGATGAGTCGCCTGCGCTTTTTCGAAGTGGGTTGGGGCTTTGCGCTGGGCAAGGGATTCGCGATAAATGCAGTGAGTCGCGAATTCTTTAGAACAAGTACGGATTATCTCATAGATCTTGATACAACTGTAAAATTCGCTGTTCCAATTCTACAGCCTCATCAAGATGCGTGCTGTACATTACACAAAAAAATACAAAGAAATGGGTTCAGGCGACCTTGGAGGCCAGGCTCTGTCTGACGAATTCGTCTTTGAGCGGATAGGTGCACTGGATTTCGTCCTGTATGACCAGCAAGAAGTACCTGTGCTACAAAGTGCGTGTACCACATTTCCCACATTTGCCAAAGGTAAGATAGGCCACGGGTGAAATTTGGGTCCAATTATATAGCAACTTCATCCATTTCAAATGCATTTGTACTGACTAGAACAAACATTTGATACTGAAGTAAGCGGTGGCTCGTAACCAATTATTGCGTAAACTACATTTTAGCGGACCGTATTTACTGGAGCGTTTTCGCCTCTGTTATCGTATACTTTCACAGTGATAGTTGTCGCTATTAATTGTGATCCATCCTGTGTATGTAACAATATTTCTTTCTGAAAGGATTTTAAAGATCCCAGGTATTATCCAAAATGGGAATTGTTACTTCTTTTAATATTCAGCGCTTGAATAAGGTCTAGGAATTTATTTTTGTTTCAGGGGAGGGCATATGTAGTATTTATTTTAAAAGAAATCACAGTGCACTTGGCGATAGCAAAATTTAGATTTATTTATAAAGCTCTAATCAAGAGCCCAATTTGATTGAACATATTTCTAATGAAGGTAGGGAGTGGGGTGGGCGCCAAGTTGGTTGACTGGTTGGTTGATTTGAGAGAAGAGCCAAACAGCAAGGTCATCGGTCTTATCGGATTAGGGAAGGATGAAAACGAAGTCGGACGTGACCTTTTTTTGTTGGTATTACAAAATGAGATTAAAAATTTCTTTATTTATTTATACATATACAAGCCAAAAGGATAACTATAAACCAGACTGACGTAAAATCAACATTGTAATAAGTATTAAGCTTTGGAAAGGCAATCATACGTCACAAGTGAAAAACACAATAAAATTACCTTAAAAGGAAGTACATCTGCAACTATGCTTCAAATTGCAATGAATATCTATCACAAATTAAAGAAAAAGCGGGTTCACATATAACATTTAAGTGAAGTTAAATTTCGGTAACAACCACTGCATTATCATACCACAAATAATATTTCTGTATTGCTTGAAAGCTAGTGAACTGAACAATATTCTCGCATTACATAAAGAAAGAAACACACATCCCAATGGAGAATCGTATTTCCAATCCCACGCGCTGATCTGTCATGCAGGTATGTCCTCTCGTAAGTAGAAGGTATCCGCCGATTTTTATCTTCCGTTCATTCTTTCTTCGCATCGATAGTTTAACTTCTCCTACCCTGGGCGTTCCAGCTATGCGGGGGCTCTTGAAACGCACTGCCTAGGAAATCAGAGAAATTCTGCCGGTATTTAAGATTGTTCACGATCCTTAGATGTCGTTCCTGTAAGAAAGGTCCAAAAGTCCATTACATGCTTTGGGCCATCTCTGAACAAATAGAGCACCGTCTGGCCTCGAAGCCTCGTTACTTGCGTAGTTCGTCCCATCCGGTAATCCCTGGTTCAATATTGCGTTGTCCCATTCGAAAAAAGAAAGCTATCATTTGTGTCACCAAACGCCACACTTCTTCCGAGGGGCTTCATAAGAGGCGGTGTTCATCGTTGTCCTGAGTTTGGCACTGAGGGCACAATGGTGAATCTGTCATATGAATCGCATGGAGTCTGGACCGAGTGACATTTTTACTATTAACTGGTAGGTACCACCTTGCACGTGTCTCAGTGTATCGATCGCCGTACTACTTGCCAACTGCGGAATTGATATGTGGATGCTTTCTCTTAACAGGATTGCTGTGTCCGGACATTAGTTTCAGATAGATGTCACGCACCATTGCTAGTCTTTTTCCGGCAGAGCCGACTGAACGTAGCTGTTCTCCATAAAAAAAAGGGCGTATTTGTTGGACTGACTGGGAAATGTGCTGGACCGCCACTGGCACCATTTGAGAAACTGGTGCTAGTTCTTCTATTAAGGTTCCTGTCAGACGAGTGTGATGTCGTCTCCACAGTTTTAACATTGTGCTAACATGTAGTGCCACCGCTCGATCACGAACATGCGAAAGACCAAATCCACACCTACTAAGATGGAGGGTAAGCGCGTCGTGCCTTACTTTAAACAGTAGACCTGCACTCACAAAGAAATCGAACACCGCCAGTATTCGTCGTGCTATCATCACCGGCGCTGGGATTACTTGAGCAAAATGCGGAATTCGTGTCGCCATACGTGCCCTCTGGGTCAGGTCTAATGTCCATGTGATGTTCCCTGTAACACCCGTCTGGACTGACTGTAGCAGTCTCTTATAGTTATACGCTGCAGTGCGACATATGTCGTTGGTTAAAACAGTATGTACCCAGGCATTTCAAGGTATCCATGAGCCGTGAGGGTGCTACACATTCTTCCGCTAGTCCGAGACCAATATTCATCGCTACAGACGTGTCCATATTTATACCGCTGACAACGGCCGTTCCATATTTGTGTATACAATCTAAAGCCACACTCATATCGTTTTCATTCCGTAGTATCAGCACCAAGTCATCCGCACATGACTTGCACGTAAATGTATATCCGCGCAAAGTCATTCCTGTCAAGCGGTCTCGTAGACTGTAGAGTAACGGGTCGAGAGCCAGTGCATATAATGTCGTCGATAAGGGACATCCTTGTCTACCCGATTTCGCTACGACTAGAGATTTTCTCGTACGTCAATAGACGAGCACTTTGGAGGAGGCATTGCTAAATAGCGGCATCACGACAGCGACAAATGGTCGTGGAAATCGAATGTGTGTCAGGACTTTTGATCAAAATCTATTGACGCTAGTGCTGCACGGAAAGGCACGTCTTTGCTAGGGCCATCAAATTGCGATATTCAACAAGCGCCGTCTGGATGTTATCTCCGCCGAACGAAGTTTGATCAAGTGATAGTACTTGGCGCAATACTCTTCGGACGTGTGCAGCTAAAAATCTAGTGAATATTTTAAAATCACAGTTAAGGAGCTTCAGTGGTCGGTAGACCTATACCCGAAGGTTTGCGTATCGGGATAATCAGCCCCTCCACAAAAGCTGGTGGTAAGGGCACGTCAGGAGACATTATTTCGCGGCAGATAGTAGTCCATCGTGGTGTGGTCATATAGCTAAAGGTCTTGTACAATTCCAGAGAGAGGTCACCTGGTCCCGGTAATTTGTTCACCGCTCCCCTGCAAATGGCCTCCATCACTACCTCTTCTGTAATCTCCTGCATCAGTTGTGCTTCCGCCTCTGGATCAATGGTGCCGAAAATCATATGTGTAACATCGTTACCGGCTGTCATATCGGTATCCACTGATGTGTTGAGTGAAATGTTCTACAAAGGCATTGCCTATTTCTTGTTGCTATGTTAGGTGTCTGCCATCATCCGTGTTCACGGCATGTACTAGGTCTCTTCGTCGTCTTTTGTTTTCATTGATGATGTGATACATTGATGGGCGTTCACCTGCAACCCGATCTGGTGTCCTTGACCTGACCACCGTACCTTCGAGGTGGCGTCGCATGGTGGATATAATTTTGGTTCTTGCCTGTTGTACCGCCTCTTGCCGCTCCGGATAAGGCATTTGTTCGGCGCATTCCCGTAGCACCGTGGAATAGAAGCCCATCGTCTGACGTCGCCATACTGTCTGCTCACCGTATGTCATCACTGCACGCCGCAGCGCCGGTTTGTTGCAACCCATCCATCAACACGGTCATGGTATACGACCGAAGATGTCGTTCGCAAGGTCTCACAAGGTTCGCTGGGGCCCGCAGGTGGTCGACGTTCATTTTTCAAGGACAGTGGTTAAGCTACACTTGCTGCAGCCGGAGGGAGGTTGTACATATTAATGCTGTTGGTCGGTATAGGCTGTGGGCCACAGCTCTGCTCCCAGGATGTCAGCGTTAAGACTGCATGTGACATATCTTCGGTGGAGACGGCTGGCGGAATGACTCGTTGTATGGGTGTTTCCAGGACGGAGTTCATGTACATGCTCCCAGATGTCAACCGGATGAGTACTCTGCACCAACATTCGTAATTCTGGGCACGGTGTTTATCGAGGAAATTGATCTTCAGGTGCAAGTATGCAATTAAAATCACCGCCTAGCATTAATAGGTCGTGTCCTTCTTGGAAGACAGGGGCAATTTCGTCTGCGATGAAGCGGGAACGCTCTCGCCTCCTGTCTGTACCGGACGGTGCATAGATGTTGATGACTCGTGCGTCAGGTACTGTCATTGCTAATCCCCGTGCCGACGGCATGTACAGTACATCGTCTGCCGTGATACCTTCTTTAAGAAGTATTGCTATGCCGCTGCCAGTTTCGTAGACGTGTGATATGTAGGATACGTACCCGTGCATGACAGGAAATTCATCGACATGTACTTCTTGTAGGAGGACGATGTCAATGTCCGCTGCTTGGAGCATGTCTTAGAGTAACGACATCCTAATCTGCGACCGTATATTATTGATATTAATACAGGGTGTTTCAAAAATGACCGGTATATTTGAAACGGCAATAAAAACTAAACGAGCAGCGATAGGAATACACCGTTTGTTGCAATATGCTTGGGACAACAGTACATTTTCAGACAGACAAACTTTCGAAATTACAGTAGTTACAATTTTCAATAACAGATGGCGCTGCGGTCTGGGAAACTCTACAGTACGATATTTTCCACATATCCACCATGCGTAGCAATAATATGGCGTAGTCTCTGAATGAAATTACCCGAAACCTTTGACAACGTGTCTGGCGGAATGGCTTCACATGCAGATGAGATGTACTGCTTCAGTTGTTCAATTGTTTCTGGATTCTGGCGGTACACCTGGTCTTTCAAGTGTCCCCACAGAAAGAAGTCACAGGGGTTCATGTCTGGCGAATAGGGAGGCCAATCCACGCCGCCTCCTGTATGTTTCGGATAGCCCAAAGCAATCATACGATCATCGAAATATTCATTCAGGAAATTAAAGACGTCGGCCGTGCGATGTGGCCGGGCACCATCTTGCATAAACCACGAGGTGTTCGCAGTGTCGTCTAAGGCAGTTTGTACCTCCACAAATTCACGAAGAATGTCCAGATAGCGTGATGCAGTAATCGTTTCGGATCTGAAAAATGGGCCAATGATTCCTTTGGAAGAAATGGCGGCCCAGACCAGTACTTTTTGAGGATGCAGGGACGATGGGACTGCAACATGGGGCTTTTCGGTTCCCCATAGGCGCCAATTCTGTTTATTGACGAAGCCGTCCAGGAAAAAATAAGCTTCGTCAGTAAACCAAATGCTGCCCACATGCATATCGCCGTCATCAATCCTGTGCACTGTATCGTTAGCGAATGTCTCTCGTGCAGCAATGGTAGCGGCGCTGAGGGGTTGCCGCGTTTGAATTTTGTATGGATAGAGGTGTAAACTCTGGCGCATGAGACGATACGTGGACGTTGGCGTCATTTGGACTGCAGCTGCAACACGGCGAACGGAAACCCGAGGCCGCTGTTGGATCACCTGCTGCACTAGCTGCGCGTTGCCCTCTGTGGTTGCCGTACGCGGTCGCCCTACCTTTCCAGCACGTTCATCCGTCACGTTCCCAGTCCATTGAAATTTTTGAAACAGATCCTTTATTGTATCACTTTTCGCTCCTTTGGTTACATTAAATCTCCGTTGAAAACTTCGTCTTGTTGCAACAACACTGTGTTCTAGGCGGTGGAATTCCAACACCAGAAAAATCCTCTGTTCTAAGGAATAAACCATGTTGTCTACAGCACACTTGCACGTTGTGAACAGCACACGCTTACAGCAGAAAGACGACGTACAGAATGGCGCACCCACAGACTGCGTTGTCTTCTATATCTTTCACATCACTTGCAGCGCCATCTGTTGTTGAAAATTGTAACTACTGTAATTTCGAAAGTTTGTCCGCCTGAAAATGTACTGTTGTCCCAAGCATATTGCAACAAACGGTGTATTTCTATCGCTGCTCGTTTAGTTTTTATTGCCGTTTCAAATATACCGGTCATTTTTGAAACACCCTGTAGAAGCAAGCCGATATGCTTGTCTAAGTTCCGCCGCATGGATATAGGCCATGAGAGCTTACGCCGTCTGCTGTTGTGCCGGCACGTTACGTCATGCTCTCCTGCCTGTCGCCGTTGGTTATAAGATAAGTTGAACTTCAGAGGGGCGCCGGCCCCGTCGTGTCGCCTGTTGCGACTGACGGTGCGTCCCCTTTACAATAATCAGCCCAGTCTCCGTGGGATAAGTTTTCCGTCGGCCGAGGCTCGCCAGCCCCTATCTGTGTGGCTCCTCTTCTAATACCTTGGAGTGGCAGTGAACTGTTGTTTGCCGTGCGTTGCCTAATTTTTCAGTTCGCTCTTGAGGTACGCTGCTGTCGAGGCGGTGGTGCTCTGGATGAAGAGTCTCGGGACCCTCAGTAAGGTAGTCGTCTTTCTCTGTCGTTTCTTGGTCGTCACGCTGCATACGTTTTAAGGAGTCGTCCGACAACGTTAGACGTCGTTTCTCGCGCCGTTTCGGAGACCGTTGCTTCCGAATGTACGTTTCCGTATCCAAATGTGGACGAGTGTCTCTGTCACTACTTCAGTAGGAGACGAAGGTAGTCGTTGGTACTATTCGACTATCGATGACCATTTGCTCATCCGATTTCTGTAGTAGTGGTATCGGTCGGTGCTGCTCGGTATGGGGCGACGCCGCCGTCACCATGCTCGTGTCGTCATCCGCCGTCGTCGGCTTTTCGACTGGCCTGACCAGCTGTAGGGCGCTGTCACTGTTCGGTGGGGCGTCCTTCCGGAACACACTTGGATTTGTGAGAGGGAGAGACGTCGCCACAGGCGTTGCTAGAGATTCACCTGTCGGTATTTGTGTAATTCTTCGTTGGAAGCACGCTGAGCGAACTTGGCCTTCCTGACCGCAACCTGAGCAAGTTTTCGGCTGACCATAGTAAATGACTAACGCTCTGCAACCTTCAATTGTGAGATAAGAGGGCACATGCTTTGATAGCTCATTCCTATTTGTTGCACACCATTAAGTACCGGGCACTTGGTAAAGGTTGTTCATTTTTCTGCTATGTGACTAAGTACCCGACCATAGGGTTGTAGCGCGTTCACCACGATCTCAGCCGGAACCTCAAATGGTAGCTCAAATACTCTCACAGTTCTCTACTCAAGTCGCGCATGAACAACAGTTACCGTTCCGATATGGCCGTCTTAATGTTTATATTTAAGTTCATCGTTATGGTCACATACGATCTGGTCACACACCGTGTCCTTGATCAGCTTGACGTAGACCACACTGCTTGTGATAGAGAAGGGGATGCCAATATATCGTGGTCCAATTTTAATTTCTCTACGTATAAATCGTTCTACTTCAAATGCGTTCGGTCGTGCTAATTCACTATTAAAGCTGATCTTGATAGTAGATTGTCGGTACGAATGACTCATTCTAGTTCGTAAGTGCAAGCACTAGCGAAGGCTAACACGAAGTACACAACCGCTTGCGCGCGAAGCTCCGCGACCGGGACGTAAACACACGTCGGAGCCGCACGACTGCAGAAAGGAGACTGCCCTTTCAATGGAACATCCTGGCATTTGCCTGAAGCGATTTAGGGAAATAACTGAAAGCCTAAATCAGAATGGGCGAACACGGGTTTGAACCGTCGTTCTCTCGAATCCGAGTCCAGCGTACTAACCACTGCGCCACCGAGTTCGGTTGGACGCCAAGTCGTGTGTCACTTGTGCATTAGCCCAGAACAAAAGTTTTTATCACAACTCGCTGAGTGAACGCAGTTAACTTTGTTCGCGATATTTTCAAACTAGTACTGACATTATTAATACAGAGCTATTAATGAGTAGCCAGGGTTCGATTCTCGGCTGGGTGTTGTGTTGCCCTAATCATCATCATTTCATCCGCATCGTCGCTCAAGTCGCCGAAGTGGCGTCAAATCGAAAGACATGCAGCCGGCGAACGGTCTACTCGACTGGAGGCCCTAGTCTCACGACACTTTTATTTAGTAGCTGTATATGAGGTAGAGATAGTTTACAGCGTCATTACGTGCCGTCGGTCTCCGCTGTCGGAGCGGAAACAAACATGTTTGGTACGCTAAATCGTCGGTCCGTTGTACCCATCATTGGTTTTTGTGCGATCCTGCTACCTCTTCCAGTGTGGGCGATTACAATCTAGTCTTGGTGTTTGTTTTCCTTCCGATGTCGTTCGATAATGGGCTGACATCGGATCAGGAGAATTACGGACTCGATGAAGGTGTATCCTTACTCGTAGAATTGTCGCTGAAATGGGTACGTGTCTCCGGCCGAAAATTGCGCGCAATTTGTCCCTAAATTAGTTTCCACATATTTGCTGTACGTTTTGACGATGGGAACGCGTTATTAGACGGTTAAGGGATCCAGTCTCACTAGCGAAATTGTTTGGAGATGAAAACTGAGCAATACCAAATATTTCCTACAAATAGAGACCAAAATGGCCCTCAATTTGTGTTGTGCGGTTTCATTGGGACACTCTTTACTAAAGAGTATTTTTCTTTTTAAATGAATTCGTTAAATTTAAATACACGTGACTAAAATACTTGAGAAAAGGAAGGAATGAATATAGTACACAGCAGTCGTGTTATAAAGTATAGCCTAAATTTACTCTTAACAGACGGCGTTCCTAATATTTGATAAACTGTGAAAACCAAGATTATATCACAAATGAATGTAAACTTTCACAACTGATGAAGAAACATATCTACCTTTCAAATAACATTTGTTACTGGAGCCTTGAGTGGTGTTGGCCCACGGATAATCCAGCAGTAATTTTCATTTCGCATTCGAAGGAAGAAGATGGACGAAAAAAAATCGAAGCCTTAGGATAAAGTCTCATCAGACAAAGCTTAAGAGGCGCAAAGAGTCGAACGTACTTCTGTTTCCCCTTAAAGCAGCTTCTCGGTGTAAAATTCCAGAGGCTGTTTTTACACGACTGATCGCGAGAAAACTGATATCTAAGCTGTAGGACAGAGTCCTTCCCGCCGGAGTCGTGCAGAGCTGAACGATGGCTGCTGTCTCCGCACTGAAGCCAGTGGCGAGCAGCTGTGCCGCAGATTTCGTGCTCCCGTGAGTAACGACCACCGTCGGGCAATCGCGAAATGAAAAGGCGGCGTTCTGCCTCGGAGACTACGCCTTAATCTTGGATATTGCCACGGGCTCGAAGAAGGCGAGGGAGTTGTGCAGCTGTTGGCGGGCGAATTCAGGGAAGCAGAAACGTAGTTTCTTGAATGCAAGTCCCACTTCCTGATGCTCAGGTAGATTACTTGCTCACGCAGTGCTGACAAGGGGAGGCCGAGACATTTGGAACGCGGATTTGGTGCAAACTTCGTACAATCGTAGTACTCCAAGAGGACAACAAAATGTGTAAGCAGTAGAGCGTACTTCTCAAGCGTTGTTGAGAAAATCGTAAGATAATTTCGGTCGTCCAATATATATACGGGGTGTTTCAAAAATGACCAGTATATTTGAAACAGCAATAAAAACTAAACTAGCAGCGATAGAAATACACCGTATGTTGCAATATGCTTGGGACAACAGTACATTTTCAGGCGGACAAACTTTCGAAATTACAGTATTTACAATTTTCAACAACAGATGGCGCTGCAAGTGATGTGAAAGATATAGAAGACAACACAGTCTGTGGGTGCGCCATTCTGTACGTCGTCTTTCTGCTGTAAGCGTGTGCTGTTCACATCGTGCAAGTGTGCTGTAGACAACATGGTTTATTCCTTAGAACAGAGGATTTTTCTGGTGTTGGAATTCCACCGCCTAGAACACAGTGTTGTTGCAACAAGACGAAGTTTTCAACGGAGCTTTAATGTAACCAAAGGACCGAAAAGCGATACAATAAAGGATCTGTTTGAAAAATTTCAACGGACTGGGAACGTGACGGATGAACGTGCTGGAAAGGTAGGGCGACCGCGTACGGCAACCACAGAGGGCAACGCGCAGCTAGTGCAGCAGGTGATCCAACAGCGGCCTCGGGTTTCCGTTCGCCGTGTTGCAGCTGCGGTCCAAATGACGCCAACGTCCACGTATCGTCTCATGCGCCAGAGTTTACACCTCTATCCATACAAAATTCAAATGCGCAACCCCTCAGCGCCGCTACCATTGCTGCACGAGAGACATTCGCTAACGATATAGTGCACAGGATTGATGACGGCGATATGCATGTGGGCAGCATTTGGTTTACTGACGAAGCTTATTTTTACCTGGACGGCTTCGTCAATAAACAGAACTGGCGCATATGGGGAACCGAAAAGCCCCATGTTGCAGTCCCATCGTCCCTGCATCCTCAAAAAGTACTGGTCTTGGCCGCCATTTCTTCCAAAGGAATCATTGGCCCATTTTTCAGATCCGAAACGATTACTGCATCACGCTATCTGGACATTCTTCGTGAATTTGTGGCGGTACAAACTGCCTTAGACGACACTGCGAACACCTCGTGGTTTATGCACGATGGTGCCCGGCCACATCGCACGGCCGACGTTTTTAATTTCCTGAATGAATATTTCGATGATCGTGTGATTGCTTTGGGATATCCGAAACATACAGGAGGCGGCGTGGATTGGCCTCCCTATTCGCCAGACATGAACCCCTGTGACTTCTTTCTGTGGGGACACTTGAAAGACCAGGTGTACCGCCAGAATCCAGAAACAATTGAATAGCTGAAGCAGTACATCTCATCTGCATGTGAAGCCATTCCGCCAGACACGTCGTCAAAGGTTTCGGGTAATTTCATTCAGAGACTACGCCATATTATTGCTACGCATGGTGGATATGTGGAAAATATCGTACTATAGAGTTTCCCAGACCGCAGCACCATGTGTTGTTGAAAATTGTAACTACTGTAATTTCGAAAGTTTGTCTGCCTGAAAATGTACTGTTGTCCCAAGCATATTGCAACAAACGCTGTATTTCTATCGCTGCTCGTTTAGTTTTTATTGCCGTTTCAAATATACCGGTCATTTTTGAAACACCCTGTATATATATATATTGCAGCCGAGTGGTGCCGGCACGGTAGCTCAGCGTTCAGTTCCGCTTGGGACGCGACGGCGATCGGACGTGTCGGTACTTCCGCGTAGTCGTAGCGCCGCAAGCCGTGTTTATAATAATTCTTGGATTATGACCTGTGATATTCTCAGTGCTTCTTCACTACCGTCGTACACAAGCTTCTTAATTCACTCGCAGCGGTACCGACCGTTGATATAGTGCAGTTATGGCTCCCAGTGTACCTCGTAAGAATACCCTGTGTTTTGCATTTGAGATATCTTCCAGGAATGTGAAACCGAGTTCTCTAGAAATCCATGACTGGATAGTAGATATTATTGGCATCACATCCGATCAGGTCCACACAGCATATTATGACATTGCGGAATACTGTTTCTTTGTGAAGTTTTTAGACCAGATACAACTGGAAAAAATTTTGGTGAATACTGGTGGGAAAGCAGAGTTCCGACATCGTGATCAGTCGGTGAGTACAGTTTCAATAACTAACGCTGACATTGAGTATAAACAAGTGCGAGTGTTCAATTTGCCACCTGAGGTTGAGAATCGTTTTCTTTGAGATGTCCTCGCCAAAGACGGCTACATCCGACAGATTAGAAACGAAAAATGGTCGAGCCGTCACAAACTCCAATGTTGTAGTGGGGTTCGCTCAGTTGACATGGCCGTTAAAGTCAATATCCCATCCTATAAAATGGTTTGTGGTTATAAGGCTCATGTCATTTACGAGGGGCAAGTAGGCACTTGTTTTATCTGTAACACGAGTGGCCATTTACGAGAGGATTGCCCGCGGCGCGTTGTCGTACTTCGAAACAATCTGCAACAACGACAGAGATTAACATTGGCTGATGTCCTAACTCAAAATCAGACGCCTTCTGTGACTGACTCTCGACCGAGTGCATCTGTGTCAGAGGACAACAATCTCGGTAACAGCACCTTCCCACCCTTGCCGCAAAAACCCGTGGCTAGTCGCCCTTTAGCCACCGGTGTTGCATTATCGGACGGTAACAAACGACGACCTACTATAAGTGACGGTAGTGGTTCCGGCGACCAGGTAGTAGAAAATCAAACCGATGACGCGGAGCCACGGGCCTCCACACAGGACACGCATGTGTCGGGTGGCTCAGTTACGACCCGCCAAATTCCCATTCAACCGCCCGACGCAGAATCTGTCAATACGAGTGCAGCCGAGTGTTTACAGCAATCCGTTCCGATGCCGCTTGCCGACTCGCCCCAGGTGGCCAACACACAAGAGGCGGCAGGCAGTCAACTGCAACTCGTAAACACAGTGGATGAAGCATGCGGTGCAGAGCATAACATAAACAGCCACCACCTCGAAACTGCTTCCAAACAACACGAGGACCCGGACAGCTGTATACAAACAGCCAGTGCGGCTCCAAACAAACACAGTGAGCCTACTGAATCCGCGTCTTCGGACTTGCCGTCACCCATTCCGAAGCAAGGACTTTCGCATACTGCTTACACCCATGACTCGCCGACTCCGGCGTCTTCAATGACACTTCGGACGACTTTACGACGGCAAAATAAAGTTAAACCAAAGGACTCCGTGGCTGGAAGTAGCTCAAAAAGTAAAGTCAGCGCAAAAACTGGTACAAAACCTGCGGATGTAGGTTCGAAGTCCGACGGTGAGATGGACTGGGCTTCCTACGCTTCCCATCACCCACAAGCCTCGGACGATCATTATTCAAGCTTATAAGTTTTTGTCCCTGAACATTAATAGAGTTAGGACAGATTTAAAATTAGCAATGCTACGGCAGTTTATCTATGAGTCCGAAGCTGATATAGTTCTGTTACAGGAAGTGTCTATCTTAAGTTTTCATGTATCAGGATTTGCCACAATCGTAAACACTGTGGCGAACGGGGATACAGGTACGGCCATTCTATCACGAGACGGAATCCCAGTGAGCAATATCGAAATGTTGGACTCCGGTAGAGGCATAGCTTGCCAAATTTTTTACGTCACCCTCGTCAATATCTATGCTCCATCTGGAACGACCTTAAAATCAGAAAGAGCAAACTTCTTTAAACAAGACATCATATACTTGCTACGCCGCAACCCAACCCAGTTGATAATTAGTGGTGATTTCAACTGTGTGATCCACAGGGAAGACCAATCGCCAAACTTTAATTACTATAGGGAACTACATGATCTGGTGCGTCACCTGAAGCTGAAGGATGCGTGGGAACTAAAATTTCCTACCCTAGTAAAGTACACGTACCTGACCTCCACCGCATGTAGCCGTCTAGACCGTTATTACATCTCTGAGAACATTTGCCAACATGTTCTGGACGCCGATGTCATTCCGGCTAGTTTCTCCGACCACTGCGCCCTCTGTGTCACGATAAATCTGGCCAAACAGCATACTAAATGGCATAGGATTCCGTGGAGCCTAAATGTTTCTATTCTCGCCGATGCCTTGCTACAAGATGTCATTTCCACGACATGGGCGGATTGTCTCAAGCAAAACTGCACATATCCGAGCAAGATAGCTTGGTGGAATGCTGTGGTCAAACGGAAAATGCGATTATCCTTAAGAAATTACAGTTGGCAACGGGCGCAAGATGTCAAACGCACGATTGATTTTTACCAAACAGTTCTGCGAGAGCTGTATGCGACTACGACACCAACCAACACACAGCTGACGACCATCAAATAAATAAAGGCGAAGCTTATAGGCATAAAGCGAACGCAGCTTGAAGGACTGAAGATCAGATCTAAAGCAAAATCGCTTCAAGAGGACGATCTTGCATCGCTGTATCACCTCATAAAACATCGTGCCCATCGCAAACGAGCTTTCATCGGGGAGCTGGACACAAATGATGGACTCCGTTTGTCCCGACAGAGTGATATTCTTACTGCAGTTTACCGGTACTTCACGGATCTGTACTCGCAATGCGATACACATGGCGATGACGGCGGCGATATCGTGAGTGCTCTGCCCACCGTAGTCACGCCTGCGGACAACTCGGCCGTCGCACACGATTTTGCTCCAGACGAAGTCCTTGAACTGATTTCTGGCTCGCCATCGAATAAATCCCCTGGTCCTAATGGTTTGCCACGGGAATTTTATGTGCGCTTCTGGCCCATAATCGGACACGCATTTACAGATGTTCTCAATGAAGTGATGCGAGGGAGTGTGGTGCCGGCCGAAATGAAGGAAGGCCGAATTGTATTGATACCAAAAGGCAAACACCGAAAAACCTTAGACAGCTTCCGACCTATTACTTTACTCAATTTTGATTACAAAACCTTCGCCAGAGCACTCAACAGCAGATTGCCTCCGTTAATGAAGCAAGTGATTCACAACCATCAATCATGCATCCCTGGTCGCACTATTATGACGCCCCTTTCGGAATATAGAGATGTAGTAGCCATAGCGTCAGTCACTGACGTGAATCTCGCATTGCTGTTTATCGACTTTTGCAAGACTTTTGATTGCGTCCGCCACGAGTACCTCCTACAGCTACTGCAGCGTTGTGGTTTTGAGCAACGGGTTGTAAATGTCGTGCAACATTTCGTCACGGGCATTACAACCAGAATCAGCGTAAATGGACAGCTTACTCAACCCATCGAGGTCCAAAGAGGAGTGCCGCAGGGGATCCCTCTCTCCATGATGTTATCTGTTTTATCGCTCGAGCCGCTCTTACGCTCTATTCATTACAAACTTGCAGGCCTTTCGATCGCCGGGACGTCTTCGTGGTTCGTGCTTACGCCCACGACGTCGGAGTGTTATTGCGCAACGACGGAGACGTATCAACCCACAAGACCGCGGTAGACGAGTACTGTCGTGCTTCCGGTACTAAACTCAACGCCGGAAAATGCACCTTTGTCAACATTCGAGGATTCGACGCAGTTATTATACCTTGGGCGAAGCGTGTCGAAACCCACACCACTCTGGGGATGAGTATCGACAAATGCCCGCTAAAAATGAATGCAAAAAAATTGGAAGCAGGTCACCAATAAAATGTAAGGTGCCATCTATGAAAACAATTGGCGGTCCGTTAACATTCTCCAACGCATACGACTCCTCATCAGTTATATATTCAGTAAAGCGTGCTATATGGCCCAACTATTTCCAGTCCCCAAGATGCAGGCCAAACACGTGATGAAGCTCTCTAATAGATTTGTCTGGCAAGGGCATCTGTTCAAAGTGAAATACACCACGCTGACGTCTTCCAGACAGGCCGGCGGACTAAACATGCCTGACATTAACCGAAGGTGTACTGCGTTATATATTAAACGGATCACCCATTTGTTGGACAAGGAACCTCTCAGTTGGCTCTTCCGAACCTTACAACCCACCGATATTCATCCACCCATTGATGTAGGTAAAATACATTACAAACTACGACATGTCAAGCAGTTTTTCCTTGAAGTAAGCTATATTGATGGACATAATTTCACGCAGGATTTACCGACGACGCACCTGTTATTAAAAAGATGGACATCTCCAATAGTCCGGAATCCCATTGAACTTAAATACCCGAGTGTTCATTGGAAGGCAGTTTGGGACAATATAAGTTTAACTGTCCACACTGCTGAAGTGGCGTCCACATGGTATAAAGTGGTAAACGATGTTATACCCACTAATGAAAGGTTGCATAGAATCGGTTTAAGTGACAGTGATAAATATGTCCGCTGTGGTCTGGTCGACACCCTACGCCATCGCTTCGTTTGTGGCGGTCATCTCATTAACTGGAAATGGGTGCAGCAGAGGCTGGGCCTGATTACCCGCAGCAGCCCAGCCAGCCACTGCACCGACATCCTGCTCTGGCCGGACGCGAAACATTTTCCCGACACCAAGAACGACACCGTGATGTGGACGTTAGGACAGTTTGTGACATATACCATCATCCACAATAGTGAAGATAATCTCATTAGTTTCGAGGCTTACATGAGAACGGTACGCTGGAAGATGAAACGTTACCCAAATTTCAGGAAAATGTTTGCTAACATGTTAGACATAATTTTTGAAAAACAAGGCGTAGGATAATTCTCGATGCCGGTAAGGACACAAATCACATGCAACACTATGTAGCGAACAAATTACACAACGAATAAGGGGTTATACCAGTTCCTAGGACTACTCCCGACTTCTCAATGGTGTTATTAACTTCATTATGACGTTTTCATTAATTTATGTTCCTGTGCATCTCTTGTGATCCGTTTGTGTGCTCCAAATGACTTTGAGTTTGGACGGTTATGAATAAAATGACAGAACTGTCATTCCAGTTAAGACAATCAATTATATATATGTTTGCGTTTCGGTTCTATGTCTCTGTCTGGACTGAGGAGGCTATTGTCAGTTTAGTATTTATGTCCTATTTTGTAAGCTTACAAATGGCACTATATTGAAATGTGTTCTTCAGTCTATTGCAGGATACAATTCGTGTTGAAGCAGCTGCAGCACTTCAATATTTTGTTTTTGTGCTTATGTACATATATGGTTATTTTAATAAAGGAAAAAAAGGTAAAAAAAAGCGTGTTCGGTCAGAGGGCTAGGTGCCCTCTCTAATAAAAAAAACTGAGTTAATGGATCAACAACGAGCTGAAACGGGTGTCTTTCGACGTCCGCTCAGAGCAGATACAACGAACGAAAACGAACAAAATTAGATTAAAAAAAAGCGTGTTCGGTCAGAGCGTTGGCTACCTTTTACAAAAAAAAACAAAAAACTGATAGAATGGATCATCGACAAATTGAATGGGTGTCATCGGACGTCCGCCCTGAACAAATTCAACGAACAATATACAACAAAATGTTTTTGGTTTTTTTTAAAAAAAAAGTGTTTGGCGATCAAGCCGCTGGATCACTGGATCGAGTTGCATTCGTCAGTTTTTTTTTTTTTTTTTTGAACACAGTCATTTTCTTTATTATTTATATTACAACTGATATGATGGGGAAAATATGTGTAATCGGATGAAATTTTATTAAATTTACAATATTGTTTGGCAGTCTACTAATTTTTATTATCACAAATAATGCAATATTCAAAACTATCGGCTAGTAAACGACCAAATGCATAAAGTCATACTGAAAATGTATGGTTGTCCGTGATTTGAGAAATCCCTTATACCTGGAAGGAGCCCGAAACGACTTGTTACCTTCATGTTTTGACCGGCACAGACGGCTTTCGAAAGATGTACAATTAATCGTCGCTTTCGACATTACGAGTACAAATTGAAGGATGATATTTTTCGTATAAACATGGAAAACATAAAGTTAAACGGCACCAGCTCCATTGAATAAATGCTATGTTTACGCATACGCAAGGTCTTTTGACGTTTTCTGTGGAAAAACAAACCTTGTTAACATTTTCAAAAATTTCTCTTTCAGGCGATAGTTTGGAAGCAAACCACGCCTAACGCAGTATTTCCTTAAAAATCTACGCTGATAATTGGTTATGCAGTATCGAGTGTTTTTTAATAGCGTCTTTTTTTTTAAATTCTGTTCCATATTGTTCGCTGAATTTGCTCAGGGTGGACGTCCGATGACAACCGATCAGTTTGTTCGCTCAGTTATTTTATTAGAAAGGGAAGCTAACGCTCTGACCGAACACGCTGAGCTACCGTGCTGTCACCACTGGGCTGCAGTCGCTTCATGGTTATAATGGCCACGCACAGATCCGTTCACTCAGTTTTTTTTATTAGAAAGGGAAGCTAACGCTCTGTCCGAACACGCTTCTTTTTTTTCGTTTCTGTTCATTGCATCTGCTCGGGGCGGACGTCGTAAGACATCCGTTTAAGTTCGTTGTTGATCGATTAACTCTGTTTTTACGATAATTACCACTGCGGTTCTTGCTTATTATTATTATATGTATAAAAGTAAATGTTTCCCAATCGAATTTGTTATTCTGATTAAAAACCAAATGATTCTCCTAATATACTTTACAATGAAAAACGGAAAACCCACCGCTATGGATTGTGTTGTTGCCGGCCGCTGGTGACCGAGCGGTTCTGGCGCTACAATCTGGAACCGCGCGACCGCTACGGTCGCAGGTTCGAATCCTGCCTTGGGCATGGATGTGTGTGTTATCCTTAGGTTAGTTAGGTTTAAGTAGTTCTAAGTTCTAGGGGACTTATGATCTCAGCAGTTGAGTCCCATAGTGCTCAGAGCCATTTGAATTGTGTTGTTGGACAAAAAGAAAATAGCTTTTATTCAGTAATGTAACTAATTTGTTAAAGATAATGTAGGTTAGGGGAACTTTCTGAATAATTGGTGGAATAACAAAAGTAAATGAAACAGAAGGAAAAAAGTGCCAGAGGAGGTTAGGACCCAAGACCTCTGGCGTAAGAGTCCGAGCCCTAAACATCTAGGACAGACGGCGGCTCGGCAATGGACTAACATGTTATACTCATAAGGCACATAAGAAACTTTGGACCGATTTTTCCCGGGATTTTCCGGGTAGTGCTCCTAATATTTTAACCACGTGAGGTGTTAGGGGTCCTTTTCACCACACAAAATTTCGGACAAATCCCCGACCCCACGCTCGTGCCGACTCCTTGTTAGAGGAAAACCTTTATCGCTGTTAATAACATTACTTGATAATCTAATATCAATGGATTCTTTAAGAACACATACCCAATAGCGAGAAGCAGGAGCGATCAATTGTGTCTTCACATCATCTTGTGTCCTTCGTTAAGGCAGTGTTCCGCCACTGCCGACTTCTCAGGCTGGAACAACCGAGTGTGCCGATGATGTTCCACACACCGGTCCTGAATAGTTCGAATAGTTTCACCAATATACTTCTTTCCACAGTCGCACGGAATTTCATTAGCCCCGGGCTTCCTCAAGCCAAATCATCTTTAACTGAACCAGGAAGGGCTCTAGTCTTGGCCACTGGCGTAAAAACCCTTTTAATGTCATATTTTCTTAAAATTCTTGAGATTTTGCTTGATATACTTCCCGCAAAGGGTAAATTAGCAAAACAACTTCAAAATTATCCTCTATAGGCTCGCGTGACGGACCAAACTGAAGAGCACGGCATATTTGCTGTCCGTATATCCATTCTCTTTAAAAACAATCAAAGAATATCAGCAGTTATTACGTCGGGAAAGTCTACGAAATCACATGATTCAATAAAATCACTGTTCCACAAGGTTGCATATTTGTGCCAGTATTTCTACATTTTTGTCTAACCGCACCCCGATTTCATATCTCGGGAGATGTAAAACTGATGTAACACGAGACGTCGTGCACAGAAACACGCCACTAAGAACTCGTGACGCTGTCTGTGATGAAAAATTGTCCTTGTACCACCGTTGTTTTATAACACCTTGCTGCCAACACTGGTGGTCTCTCGGTCCTCTGGTAGAGAGACGGCGGCACAAAAGGACGGGCCATACTAGGTGCAGCATGGCACGGTGGGACGCTAATCCGCTTTCACGCAGATACCCTGCGGATGACATGTCCTGAATTTTGTTTTTAGCATACTGCGGGTGTAAACACGACGTACACTCAAGGGGATTACAGGCGGGGTCCCCGCTATGGGTATTAGGGTTTCTGCCTCCAGAGCCGGGCTGCGGGGTTGCCTGTCCGCAACGTCCATGGCTACCTGTGCGAGTATTTCCGACTGAGAGGAAGTGTATGAGGCTTACCGTAATGTGATTTTTCTCGGTTCAGCTCACGCAACTAAAGCGAAACTGTCGTCCTGTTTTCGTCCCTCAGAGTGCCTTTAAATATTAAGTATCACGTCGGAGAGGTTACATGGCCCACGTGGCATTTTCTTTTTTCTTTTTTTTTAGATCTCATCGTAACGAACACTGAATTAAAAACATCAAAAACGGATTTTTAAGCGACTGGTCTTGCGGGGATTATTTTCGTCTGAAGAGTTGGAGAGTGGTTTTTACGTATTCGGCAAAATTCATGTCCAGGTTATGTTCACCAGCACTACTGAATCCGACAAGAAAGGTTCTGTGCACACCTAACATATGCCTTGAGGAGGACACTGCTTCATAGCCGGGTGAGAGTGAAATTTATGACTTTCCAGCTCCTCCCTTTGCTTTCCAAATTTCGAGGATCGGCATCTTATGCATCACTGCCATTCGAGACGGTTTCCTCCATTCTGAACTCAATACCAGTAGGCTACGTAAGCGACAATTGTCACGACACCAGTCACCTCTTCGTTTGCGAGACTCGACAATCTACATCAGTGCAGGTAATAATTACGTTGGCACCCAAATAATGCACTCGCTCTAGAGTAATGTGGTCTGTTAATGATGATTAATAACCTAATCACCGAAAACGAAACTTATTATGTTATTACAAACTTAAAAATGAGAGGTTAATAACTCTGTGTGGCCATAGAGGAAGGATGAAACCAGCCGGCCGAAGTGGCCGTGCGGTTAAAGGCGCTGCAGTCTGGAACCGCAAGACCGCTACGGTCGCAGGTTCGAATCCTGCCTCGGGCATGGATGTTTGTGATGTCCTTAGGTTAGTTAGGTTTAACTAGTTCTAAGTTCTAGGGGACTAATGACCTCAGCAGTTGAGTCCCATAGTGCTCAGAGCCAAGGATGAAACCAATTAAGTATTCCTGTAACTCTGCAGAAGGGTTTAAGATGCGATGCGAGAAACAATTTTCTGGAACTACAAGTTGAAACGATGTAGGATTTACATCCAGATTACTGCACCGGTATAATATACAAGGTTTTCCACAATTTCTATTACAGGCTCTTAGGTACAGTAAAGAGAACTTATTAAATATTTTTTTAATAAGGAACCCATGTACTGAAGATCGAATTTCAGATTTCCCTCAAGTCTCCCGCTTTACGGAACGTACATAAACCGAGAAGAGGAAGCTGTTGTCAGTCTTTGTTGCAATTATGACGTCGCATACCATTTTCGTCCGACTGGAACCAGGGCTACCAGAAACTTGTACGCCGGCAACAAGGAGAGTTGATACGTTCCTGCACGGACGCGACGCACTCTCGACTTCGAACAAAATCCTCTACGACACGTAGAAGAGAACGAAACGACAAGCACTCGAAACATTGCCCACGCCACGGGCTCCTTAGAGCACATGGCCTCCGCAGTTTGCATACGTGAAGCGAGACATTTGATAGTTAAGCGATTTTCAAATGTATTTTACAGCCGGACGGTACATTTCCAGAGACGGGTTCCTTGTCAAAACCAGACTAAGACTGCTCTGCAATGCCCAGAAGTCTGAAATAGGAATTGAGGACTACCCTTTGTATAGTACGCAACGATAAAAGAAATTCTGTTTTCTCTCACTTCCAAGAGTAGGATTGATCAGTTACACATGAATTTAAATATGTATATACGTGAAAGTACTAATTTTTCACCCCGTCACGGCTCCTATACTATAGATGAGCACGTTATGCATTTCAACAACAACAACAAGATATTTCTTCTGCGAAGTAGTTTTGCTACTAAAGTTATTGTTCTACAGTAAAGTAGCATAAGTACCGAACTGATTTACGGGTTTCAGCATTTTCAGCTACTCTTTTTTCTTTCAAGTACAAGAATGAAACCATTACTACTTCTTTTTCCTTTAACTTCTGCTATTTATAAAACACATGAAGTAACTTCCTCATGATTCTGTTATTTTGTCGAAAACTGGCATCATGTGCCCGTGGCTGTGTGCAAAATGTAGGCTGACTCTTACAGAGAAGATAATACCAACCACTGACAGTTTGTAATACCATTTATTTATTTAAATAGCACGGTTACCGGTTTCGAACCGAAAGGTCCTGCTTCAGACGGCTCATTCACGTTAAGATACCATTTACATTAGCTTTCACTGTTTGTTTTCCCAAATTTTGAAATTTCCTTGGAGTGATGGTGCCTTAGGGCATCATTTGGCAAAACAAAAAGTGGAAGATAATGTAAAATGTATCGTACCATGGACGAGCCGTCTGTGGATGAACTTGTCGGTTAGAAACTGGTAACAGCGCTATTAAAATAAATAAATAGTGTTATAAAAAACGGATGGTTGCTGTTATCTCCTCTATAAGAGAGGACCTATACTCCTCATGATTTCGTCTTCATTCCGGATTTTCGGTCTTTTATTAAAGTTTCTCTATTGTTGTTCTTCTTGTTGTGGTCTTCAGTCCTGAGACTGGTTTGATGCAGCTCTCCATGCTACTCTATCCTGTGCAAGCTTCTTCATCTCCCAGTACCTACTCCAACCTACATCCTTCTGAATCTGCTTAGTGTATTCATCTCTTGGTCTCCCTCTACGATTTTTACCCTCCACGCTACCCTCCAATATGAAATTGGTGATCCCTTGATGCCTCAGAACAAGTCCTACCAACCGATCCCTTCTTCTGGTCAAGTTGTGCCACAAACTTCTCTTCTCCCCAATCCTATTCAATACTTCCTCATTAGTTATGTGATCTACCCATCTAATCTTCAGCATTCTTCTGTAACACCACATTTCGAAAAGCTTCTATTCTCTTCTTGTCCCAACTATTTATCGTCCATGTTTCACTTCCATACATGGCTACACTCCATACAAATACTTTCAAAAATGACTTCCTGACAAATCTATACTCGATGTTAACAAATTTCTCTTCTTCAGAAACGTTTTATTTGCCATTGCCAGTCTCCATTTTATATCCTGTCTACTTCGACCATCATCAGTTATTTTGCTCGCCAAATAGCAAAACTCCTATACTACATTAAGTGTCTCATTTCCTAATCTAATTCCCTCAGCATCACCTGACTTAATTCGACTACATTCCATTATCCTCGTTTTGCTTTTGTTGATGTTCATCTTATATCCTCCTTTCAAGACACTATCCATTCCGTTCAACTGCTCTTCCAACTCTTTTGCTGTCTCGGACAGAATTACGATGTCATCGGCGAACCTCAAAGTTTTTATTTCGTCTCCATGGATTTTAATACCTACTCCGAATTTTTCTTTTGTTTCCTTCACTGCTTGCTCAATATACAGATTGAATAACATCGGGGAGAGACTACAACCCTGTCTCACTCCCTTCCCAACCACTGCTTCCCTTTCATGTCCCTCGACTCTTATAACTGCCATCTGGTTTCTGTATTTTACCCCTGCCACCTTCAGAATTTAAAGAGAGTATTCCAGTCAACATTGTCAAAAGCTTTCTCTAAGTCTACGTAGGTTTGCCCTTCCTTAATCTAGCTTCTAAGATAAGTCGTAGGGTCACTATTGTCTCACGTGTTCCAACATTTCTACGGAATCCAAACTGATCTTCCCCGAGGTCGGCTTCTACTAGTTTTTCCATTAGTCTGTAAAGAATTCGAGTTAGTATTTTGCAGCTGTGACTTATTAAACTGATAGTTCGGTAATTTTCACATCTGTCAACAACTGCTTTCTTTGGGATTGGAATTATTATATTCTTCTTGAAGTCTGAGGGTATTTCGCCTGTTTCATACATCTTGCTCACCAGATGGTAGAGTTTTGTCAGGACTGCCTCTCCCAGGGCCGTCAGTGGTTCCAATGGAATGTTTTCTACTCCGGGGGGCCTTGTTTCGACTCAGGTCTTTCAGTGCTCTGTCAAACTGTTCTCTGCTATATTTTGCAAAGTACTGCCCGCTTAATGTCTCTCTGTGCAACAGTGGGTGTTTAAACCCTGCAGCTTGTCTGTCTGTTACTGAGGCTTTTAGAACAGCTAAGAATAAACGTTATAGGGAAATGGGAAAGCCCACTACAGACTAACTTTGTAAACGTGGTTTCTCAGACCAGGACTTAGTCCCCAGGATACCTTGTAATATATAACCTGTAGCTTTAAGAATGCTACCGACGCGACGAACGTTCCATTTCTTCGGTGACAGTATTGCCAAACGACAAGGATAGAGAAAGTTTGATTGTTGCCCTTTTTTACATTTGATGTGGAGCATTTCACAAGAACAATATTTCAATTTATACCGACATCAACAATATCGGTAAACAGAAATGTGGGGTAATGCAATCCAAATTCAGCAACAAATTGCATCGAGCCTATTAAAAGAGGTTGTTACGAGAGTGTGGATAAGCATACTGGGAAAGAGAAGGAGAGAGAGAGAGAGAGACAGAGAGTTAGTTGGGGTGGGGGGAGACGAAATATCATCTCGTACTTTATCTGAAAATTCAATAGTATCAGACATTATCATCATTGATCCGGGATTTGTTCGACAGATGATGACCCAGCATGATCGGTATAGAAATTTCAGGAAATCCACTACAAATTTATCTGGAAACAAAACAGAGAAACTGTATTTCTGGGAACTACCAGTGCACAGCAGACAAACGATTATCGAAGAATAGTCTGTGTCCTACTGTCATTTTGCAGGAATCTGTAGTTGATCTTCCCGGACAACACTTCTCATTTTCGAAGTCGACGCTCTTTTTGTTACTTCATTTTATTTATTTTTCCTGTGCACATAAACCATTTAGTTTCCAATCATGAATGTAAAGTCCTTTGAATTCAGACAATGTTATAGGGATTAAAAGGCACGGTCCACGTGGATCAAATCCAGCTCGTTCTGACTTTGTTGTTGTGGTTATCACTTCGAGCACAGATTTGATACAGCTCTCCACGACAGTCTAGTCTGTGCAAGCATTTTCATCCCTGCATATTTACTACACTCCACATCTACCTGAACCTGCTTACCTTTAATCACGTATGTGACACCTGCAATTTTTATACCGCACGCTTGTCTCCCACATTTGAACTTGCTGTTTCAGCATGTATCCTATAATCCGATACATTCATTTAGTCAAGTCGTAACATAAATTTCTACTCTTCCTATTTCGATACATTACCCTTTCATTAGTTATCCAGTTTACCCATTTGAGCATCGGTACTATTCTGCAGCACCGCGTTTCAAATTATTCTACTATCTTCTTGAGCGAATTGTTTAATATCCATCTGTGCAAGACTACACTCAAGACAAATATCTTTAGAAGAGCCTCCAGAGAATTTAAATTTCTCGCTCTAAGAACCGCTTTTATTAATATTGTCAGTCTTCATTTCATACTTATTAAACTGTCGCCGGATATTTAACGAGAAAAAAGTTCAACCAATTATTATTAGTGTCTCATTTTCTAATGTGATTCTCTCAGAATCGCCTGATTTCAGTCGACTAGATTCCGCTATCATTGTTTTGCTTTTATCAGTGTTCATCTTATAGCCTCTTCCTTCGTCCCTATATATTCCGTTCAACTGTCTTCCCTATGGTTTTTCGGTCTGAGACAGAATTACGTCTCCCGCAAACCTCAAAGATTTTATTTCTTCTCCCTGAAATTTAATTCCCTTTTCTAGTTTCTCCCTGGTTTCCTACACCACTTGCTCACTATACAGATTCCAGAACTTGGGGCGAATTCTATAACCTTGTCTAACTCCGTTCTTGACTATTTCTGACGCTATAACCCTGCATAATTCCGTTCTTGACTACTGCTTCCTATTCACGTCCTTCTACTCTTAGAACTGCAGTCTGTACCATTTGAAAACAACCTTTCGTCCCCTGTTTTCTATACCGGCTGACTTCAGAAAATGTGAATTTAATTTCCAGTCAACACTGTCAAACGTGTTCTCCAAATCTAGAAGTGTTACATATGTAAATTAATTATCTTTACATTAAACTATACTAAGATAAGTCGTATGGTCAGTACAGCCCCCAAAATGAAAACCGATCTTTCTCGAGGTCAGCTGAATCTAGATTTTTCACTGTTCTGAATGTAACTGATGTCAGTAATTTGCACCATTACGTTTTCAACTTATGGCTCTGTAATATTCAGATCAGTCAGCACATGTCTTCATTGAAATTATAATTATTGTATTCTTCTTGAAGTCAGAGGATATTTCATATGTTGAATATTTCATGCATATCTAGTGACATATTTCAATAAGGTATCTTCTGCTAAGGATTTCAACAATTATAGCGAATTTCGTCTACACGGTGTACGTTGTTTCGACTTGAGCGCGTCTATAGCTTTACATTTCTCATCTGCCTTGATATTATGAACTTACTGGCAGTCTCATTTTTTACTCCTATCATACTTTATCCTCCCATCAATTACAATCAATATCTCGTAGATAATCCAAGGATTCCTACTAGACCTCGTCCTTTTGGCCGTTTGATGCTTTTCTGTGTTTACTATTGTATCTGTCAAAGGTACCAATTCGAGTACTGTCGTTTTGCTTTCTTCAGTTTCACTAAACTAAATTCTAGTTAACTCTCCGACATTTCTGCAATTTCTTTACTTCTCGTCTGCAAGTTGATAAGCGATGAATTACGCTTATTGTCCATATCTGTTTTCAGTTTAAACTTCGGTGTCTTCCTGAAGCCTGTCGCTTCCTCTAGGGACTCATCCACTTAAATAAATTTTTTGTGCCATTTTGTCTAGAACTGACATATTGCGACCGTGGCTGTGTACAATTAATGTAGGTTGATTCTTACAAAGAAGGAGACAGCAACCAGAAACTATTTACACTGCTGCGCCGTGGCGCTATTTACTTAAAAAAATAGCCTCCCCCCATGAACCATAGACCTTACCGTTGGTGGGGAGGCTTGTGTGCCTCAGCGATACAGATAGCCGTACCGTAGGTGCAACCACAAGGGAGGGGTATCTGTTGAGAGACCAGACAAACGTGTGGTTCCTGAAGAGTGGCAGCAGCCTTTTCAGTAGTTGCAGGGGCAACAGTCTGGATGATTAACTGATCTGGCCTTGTAATACTAACCAAAATGGCCCTGCTGTGCTGGTACTGCGAACGGCTAAAAGCAAGGGGAAACTACGGCCGTAATTTTTCCCGAGGGCATGCAGCTTTACTGTATGATTAAATGATGATGGCGTCCTCTTGGGTAAAATAATCCGGAGGTAAAATAGTCCCACATTCGGATCTCCTGGCGGGGACTACTCAAGGGGACGTCGTTATCAGGAGATTGAAAACTGACGTTCTACAGATCGGAGTGTGGAATGTCAGATCCCTTAATCGGGCAGGTAGGTTAGAAAATTTAAAAAGGGAAATGGATACGTTAAAGTTAGATATAGTGATATTAGCGTAGTTCAGTGGCTGGAGGAACAAGACTTCTGGTCGGGTGAATACAGGGTTATAAATACAAAATCAAATAGGGGTAATGCAGGAGTAGGTTTAATAATGAATACAAAAATAGGAGTGCGGGTAAGCTCTACAAACAGCATAGTGAACGCCTTATTGTGGCCAAGATAGACACGAAGCCCACGCCTATTACAGTAGTACAAGTTTTTATGCCAACTAGCTCTGCAGATGACGAAGAATTTGAAGAAATGTATGATGAGATAAAATAAATTATTCAGATAGTGAAGGGAGACGAAAATTTAATAGTCATGGGTGACTGCAATTCGATAGTAGGAAAAGGAAGGGAAGGAAACGTAGTAGGTGAATATTGATTGGGGGTAAGAAATTACAGAGGAAGCCTCCTGGTAGAATTTTGCACAGAGCATAACTTAAACATAGCTAACACTTGGTTCAAGAATCATAAAATAAGGTTGTATACATGGAAGAAACCTGGAGATACTGACAGGTTTCAGATAGATTATACAATGGTATGAAAGATATTTAGGAACCAGGTTTTAAATTGTAAGACATTGCCAGGGTCGGATGTGGACTCTGACCACAATCTTTTGGTTATGAACTGTAAATTAAAAATGAAGAAACTGCAAAAAGGTGGCAATTTAAGGAGATGGGACCTGGATAAACTGACTAAACCAGAGGTTGTACAGAGTTTCAGGGAGAGCATAAGGAAACAATTGACAAGAATGGGGGAAAGAAATACAGTTGAAGAGGAATAGATAGCTTTGAGGGATGAACTAGTGAAGGCAGCAAAAGATCAAGTAGGTAAAAAGACGAGGGCCAGTATAAATCCTTGGGTAACAGGAGAAATATTGAATTTAATTGATGAAAGGAGGAAATATAAAAATGCAGTAAATGAAGCAGGCAAAAAGGAATACAAACGTCTCAAAAATGAGATCGACAGGAAGTGCGAAATGGGTAAGCAGGGATGGATAAAGGACAAATGAAAGGATGTAGAGGCTTATCTCACTAGGGGTAAGACAGATACTGCCTACAGGAAAATTATAGAGACCTTTGGAGCAAAGAGAACCACTTCTATGAATATAAAGAGCTCAGATGGAAACCCAGTACTAAGGAAAGAAGGGAAAGCAGAAAGGTGGAAGGAGTATATAGAGGGTCTATAGAAGGGCGATGTACTTGAGGTCAATATTATGGAAATGGAAGAGGATGTAGATGAAGATGAAATGGGAGATATGATACTGCGTGAAGAGTTTGTCAGAGCACTGAAAGTCCTAAGTCGATACAAGGCCCCAGGAGGAGACAACATTCCATTAGAACTACTGACAGCCTTGGGAGAGCCAGTCCTGACAAAACTCTACAATCTGGTGAGCAAGATGTATGAGACAGCCGAAATACCCTCAGACTTCAAGAAAAATATAATAATTCCAGTCCCAACGAAAGCAGGTGTTGACAGATGTGAAAATTACCGAACTGTCAGTTTAATAAGTCACGGCTGCAAAATACTAACGCGAATTCTTTACAGACGAATGGAAAAACTGGTAGAAGCCGACCTCGGGGAAGATCAGTTTGGATTCCGTAGAAATGTTGGAACACATGAGGCAATATTCACCTACGGCATACCTTAGAATCTAGTTTAAGAAAATTCAAACCTACTTTTCTCGCATTTGTAGACATAAAGAACGCTTTTGACAATGTTGACTGGAATACTCTCTTTCAAATTTTGAAGGTGGCAGGGGTGAAATACAGGGAGCGAAAGGCTATTTACAACTTGTACAGAAACCAGATGGCAATTATAAGAGTCGAGGGACATGCAAGAGAAGCAGTGGTTGGGAGGGAGTGAGACAGGGTCGTAGCCTCTCCCCAATGTCATTCAATCTATTTATTGAGCAAGCAGTAAAAGAAACAAAAGAAAAATTCGGAGTAGGTATTAAAATTCAAGAGAAGAAATAAAAAATTTAAGGTTCGCCGATGACATTGTAATTGTGTCAGAGACAGCAAAGGACTTGGAAAAGCAGTTGAACGGAATGGACAGTGTCTTGAAGGGAGGATATAAGATGAACATCAACAAAAGCTAAACGAGGATCATGGAATGTAGTCGAGTTAACTCGGTTGATGCTGAGGGAATTAGATTACGAAGTGAGACAATTAACGTAGTAAAGGAGTTTTGCTATTTGGGGAGCAGAATAACTGATGGTGATCGAAGTAGAGAGGATATAAAATGGAGACTGGCAATGGTAAGGAAAGCAAGAAGAGAAATTTGTTAACATCGAGTATAGATATAAGTATCAGGAAGTGTGTTCTGAAAGTATTTGCATGGAGTGTAGCCATGTATGGAAGTGAAACATGGACGATAAATAGTTTAGACAAGAAAAGAATAGAAGCTTTCGAAACGTGTTGCTACAAAAGAATGCTGAAGATTAGACGTGTAGATCACATAACTAAGAGGAGGTATTGAATAGAATTGGGGAGAAGAGGAGCTTGTGGCACAGCTTGACTAGAACAAGGGATCGGTTGGTAGGATATGTTATGAAGCATCAAGGGATCACCAATTTAGTATTGGAGGGTAAAAATCGTAGAGGGAGACCAAGAGACGAATACACTAAGCAGTTTCAGAAGGATGTAGGCTGCAGTATGTACTGGGAGATGAAGCAGCTTGCACAGGTTAGAGTAGCATGGTCAGCTGCATCAAACCAGTCTCAGGACTGAAGACCACAGAACAACAACAACAACAACAACAATAGTGGCTGATTGCTGTCTTATTCTTTGTAAGAATCAACCTACATTACTTTTTTATGGCTCTTAAACCAAGTATTACCACTGATGAAACTGTGTTCCATTATTTTAACAGGCGGCTTCCCAGTTCATTCTTTAGCATAAATATTAATGACATTAGGCGGAGAAGACATGTAAGCATGTACAATGAAAAACCCGATTTAGGGGTGTTTGAAAATTCCGTGCAAAATAAAAACTACTTGCGTGTTTGGGGTAAGCCTTTTTTATTTTTCGACATAGTCTCCTTTTAGATGTATACACTTCGTCCAACGCTGCTCTGATTTGTTGATCCCTTCCGAATAATAGGAATTGTCCGATTCTGCAAAATAGCTATTAGTTGCTGCAATCACCCCCTCGTTTGAATAATATCTTTGTTCAGCCAGCCATTTCTTCAAATTTGGGAACAAACAGTAGTCCGAGGGAGCCACGTCCGGAGAATAGGGGGGATGTGAAACGAGTTGGAATCCTGTTTCCATAAATTTTGCGACCTAAACTGCTGAGGTGTGCGCTGGTGCATTGTCGTGATGGAAAAAGGACTTTTTTGCGGTCCCATCGCCGGCGTTTTTCTTGCAGCTCGGGTTTCAAATGGCCCAATAACGATGAACAATATGCACCTGTAATAGTTTTACCCTTTTCCAGGTAGTCGATGAGGATTATCGGCCGGCCGGGGTGGCCGAGCGGTTCTAGGCGCTTCAGTCTGAAGCCGCGCGACTGCTACAGTCGCAGGTTCGAATCCTGCCTCGGGCATGGATGTGTGTGATGTCATTAGGTTTAAGTAGTTCTAAGTTCAAGGGGACTGATGACCTCAGATGTTAAATCCCATAGTGCTCAGAGCCATTTTGATCCAAGGATTATCCCTTGCCAATCCCAAAAGATAATCGCCATAAATGTTCCGGCTGCAGGACTGGCCTTCACCTTTTTTGGTACAGATTCTCCCTTGGTAACCCATTGTTTAGATTGTTGTTTGGTCTCAGGAGCATAGTAATGTATCCATATTTCATCCACAATGACGAAACGACGCTTAAAGCCCTGCAGATTCCTCCTGAACAGCTGCAAACCATCTTTGCAATACTTCACACGATTCCGTTTTTGGTCAAGTGGGAGCAATCGCGGAACCTATCTTGCGGATAGCTTTCTCATGTCCAAATGTTTATGCAAAATAGTATGTACCCGTTCATTCGAGATGCGCACAGCATTATAAATCACACGCACCTTAACTCATCTGTCATCCATCACCATATCATAGATTTTATCAATGATTTCTGGAGTCGTAACCTCCACAGGGCGTCCAGAACATTCAGCATCACTTGTGCGCATATGGCCACTCCGAAAATTTTGAAACCACATATAAACTGTTATAATCGAAGGTGCAGAGTCACCCTAATCTTTATCAAGCTTCTCTTTAGTATTTTGAACATAGCTGCACAACAGCAACGGTTCCACGTAACAAAATTATAACCAGCCGTCCAGTTGCAATGGATAAAGAAATTCTTTACCTAGGTTTCGACAAATATAAATTTGTCTTCTTCAGAAGGTAGCCTAAGGACAATGAACATCATAGCTTACATTAGAAAAGTATGAAACTTAAGCCAAGAATATATTTTGATACAAAGTAGAGAACTCTTGCATTACAGAAATATGATAACGACGACAGGTACCTACAATTTTAAATTAGTAAGGACTATTGTACCATCGCCGTTTTTAGAATTGTCGGAATAGATCCATTTGTCAAAAATGAAAGATAGGCCTAGAATTGGGGTTTGTCACGTAAATACAAAATAGTTCATCGATCTTGCAGAGCTCACAACCGACTGAGTGTAAATCGGCGAGCGTAGTTACTCTGAAACCAGGGCAGGTGGCGCTCGTGCAGAGAAACATGTACCAATTGGCGTACAAAGACAATGTGTAAAAATTCAGTATTAATAACGTATATAAGGTAATGTGACAATAAAAAAGAAGGAAATTAACACTCCCGTTATAACAGTATGGGAGTATTCGTACAAATAATGTAGTTATACATCAAAAAAGCAGGTGGCGCTTACGCCGAGGAACTTACGCCCAGTGGCATATACAGTCAAAATAAGCAAAATTACATCACTATATTAGTGAAGCCCGCCAACGGTATATATGTCAGAACTTTAAAATTTACAATAATGGCTCTTGTCAAGAAAGAATTACGGACACTGGTACACGATCCTGTTAATACACATTCACAGGGAAAACCAAAATTTTTTTTTAGAGAGAGGCAAAATAACATAAGGGCTGATGTAGTAGCAACATACATCGTGAGAAAACCACCATTACAGAAGGGGTAGTGAGCTTGAGGCATAGAAGGTGCATCATAGCTTCCTGAGGAAATAAACCACTAAGGTTACCAGCATTAATGTTATACCATAAACAGTTCAGCTTTAAAGCCTTCGAAAAAAAGGTTCAACTGGTCGTTAAGTATATTACAGTCCTTGAGCTCAAGATGTTTGAAAATTTATAACTCTTCCCATAGATCTCAATTCAGTAATATTTACTGTCGGGTGTAATTAAATGATAATAGGTGTAGTATGTCTAAGGCAATTTTATCGGTATAACACATAGCGTAAAGCGGATACACATTTCAGTACAGTGCGTCACATCAAGAATCGGAGTAACACTTTTGATATTTGTGTCAAATTTTCATCAACAATTAGAAAGCTCGGAATCAATTAACTGCAGCTCAATCTGTCTGGTACTGGAACTCTGTTCGTTACCACGCCTGATGAAAGACAGTAATTGTGAGCGGTAGCGCAAATACTTGGCCGTTTGTATAACGCACAGCTACTGTTACTGCACAGTACATCTCTCTGTAGACACCATAGAGCACACAGCATCAGTACCCATTCTGTTTGTGTGATGTGCTCCCAGAATACAGCTTCATGAGAGGCTCTGTTTGCTCCCACTGTTTGACTTATACAATGGAGTAAAGAGCGCGGGGATTGCTGTGAGCATAGAGAATGGCCGACTGCAGCAGTGCCGGGCAGATAACTTGAGTAACTCAATGAAACGAAGGACATTGTTCCATTAGCAGAGTTAGAAGGAGATAGTGGGGTTGGTAGCAGTTTTATCACTTCTACAATAATGAAGGACATGTTGTAGTATTATACTTTAATATCGAAACGTAATTCACACTTGCAGTCATTTATATGTTTACGAATCTATGTTGATAAGTACTGCTTATGAAGGCTGACGTGGTCTTATTAAGGTGAAGTTATTTTGAAAAATCACCGAAAACCTAAATTAGGGTGACCGGATTAGAGTCTCCATGCTTCTAAATACTGGGCTAATAACACAACCTCATTCACTTCCTCTCTAGTCTACCATACTCTATTTTTAAACACTTTCCCAAAGAACTTATTTCATAATGTAGCTATCGCTACACTTTTCATCAGTTTCGCAACACCAGTCACCGCAAGTACGACATGCTGTTCACTCATGATTTCGTAACGAAAAACAGGCAGTGTGACATTCTTTACTGAGTCTTCAACAATAATAACTGCAGAAAAAAACGTACAATGGCATCAGATCAATGATGATACTATTTTGTTACCATTTTTTGGTGCCGCAGCTTTGGATCTTCTTGCATGAAAACTGAATCAGCATCCTTCAATAATTAGTGAAATGTTGCGTTCAAAAAGAGACTTCAAATCATCGTCATCATCGTGATCGTCATTATTGTCTTCAGGGAGTATACCTTTTGGGTCGTTTCACCACAGGACTGTTCATGTCCTATCTTCAACGGACGTCCATCGTTTATTTTTTCGTATATTGCAACTTCAGTTATCCTGTCTTAGACATGCGTTGGACATGGTTTCTCCGTTCTGTATTTTGTCAGTCTCAGTTTTAAGAGATTAAACATTTAGTTCTTGTCTAATAATGTAGTTTCATCACCGTTAGACACCTGAATCAGCCATCTATTCTTTCCTATAACTCCTTAGCACTCTCTGAAACGTAGCTCTTCATAAGGCTGACATTTTGGACTCTGAAGAGTCTCTTGAGTCCAACTTTTCTTTAATCCCAAGAAATCCTCTAGTGAAACATTTTATTCCCAAATGGCTGACCTCTGAAACCAGTAACGTCATAGAAACCCAAACGGATCCACAAACTTCTAAATTTGCTTGTAACTCACCCTGTTAAAATGCAGTTCCGTCACTTACACTATGTGATCAAAAGTATCCGGACACAAGGCTGAAAATGACTTACAAGTTCGTGGTGCCCCCCATCGATAATGCTCGAATGGAATATGGTCTTGGACCACCCTTAGCCTTGACGCTGGAAGGTTTTTTGAGGAATGGCAGCCCATTCTTCACGGAGTACTGCACTGAGGAGAGGTATCGATGTCGGTTGGTAAGGCATGGCAAGAAGTCGGCGTTCCAAAACTTCCCTAAGGTGTTCTATACAATTCAGATAAGCACTCTGTGCAGGCCAGTCCATTACGGGGATAATATTGTCGTGTAACCACTCCCCCACGTGCCGTGCATTACGAACAGGTGCTCGATCTTGTTGAAAGATGCAATCGCCATCCCCAAATTGCTCTTCAACAGTGGGAAGCAAGATGGTGTTTAAAACATCAATGTAGGCCTGTGTTGTGATAGTGCCACGCAAAACAACAACGGGTGCAAGCCCCCTCCATGAAAAATCGACCACACCGTAACACCACCGCCTCCGAATTTTACTGTTGGCACTACACACGCTGGCACATGACGTTCACCGGGCATTCGCTATACCCACACACTGCCATCGGATCGACACATTGTGTATTGTCATTCGTCACCTCACACAACATTTTTTCATAGTTGAATCGTCCAATGTTTACGCTCCTTACACCAAGCGAGGCGTCGTTTGACATTTACCGGCGTGATGTGTGGCTTATGAGCAGCCGCTCGACCATAAAATCCAAGTTTTCTCACCTGCCACCTAACTGTCATAGTACTTGCAGTGGATCCTGATGCAGTGTGGATGTCTGGATAGTGCGATGGTCTGGATAGATGTCTGTCCATTACACATTACGATCCTTTTCTGTACGCTTTTGTTCTGTACGCGTCCCTTCACATTCCCACTTAACTATCACATCGGAAGCAGTGGACCTATGGACGCTTAGGAGTGTGGAAATCTCGCTTACAGACATATGACACCCAGTCACCTAACCACGTTCGAAGTGTGTGAGTTCCGCGGAGCACCCCATCTGCTCTCTCACGATGTCTAGTGACTACTGAGGTCGCTGATGTAGAGTTCCTGGCAGTACGTGGCAGCACAATGCACCCAATATAGAAAACGTATGTTTTTGGGGGTGTCCGGATGCTTTCGATCACATATTCTAGCGACTAATGAACGACTATATTGCCTCAACCTGACATTTTTGTGTCCCTTAACATAGTAGAAACGGCGATCGTGTGTGACAGTCTGTCTCACTTTCAGTTTCAAGATATTTGAGCTACCAGTGAGCTTTTTGCACCTTTTTGAATCAGATCTACTCTCATGTGCAGAGAAAAGCAGAATCCCTTGAACGACTAGAGACAGAACGTTCATATACACAGGACATGTACATTGCTAGGTTCTGCAGAAATGATTACCATTTCAGTCAACTTTGTTCACCCTGCATCCTCTTGTCTGGTAGGTACAGGATGTGCTATGGGCCCTGATAACTTGTTCCATACCTATGACATCGACGCGCATAAGGGAAGAATTACTTCCTGTGTCACAGCTATCCATGCTGTATTCACCTGGTTCCAAAGTTCATCTATGGTGTTTGGCACTGTGTCACAGCGCTGCACCTGTTGTTTCACCGCATCCCACACATTTTCGATTGGCGACAAGTCTAGTGGTCTAGCTGGCGAGCAGAAACCGTTGACATCCTGTGACACAGAGAAGGTACCTGTTCGTGCAGCAACATGTGGTCGTGCATTGTCTTGCTGAAAAATGGCGTCTCGGATGTTACGCAGAAAGATTATAGCTATGGGTCGCATGATGACATTCACGTAGGTCACACTGGTCGCAGTGCCCTGCACTCGCACCAACTCTGATCTATGGTTGTACCCAACAGCACTGCATGCCATAATGCATGTGGGTCTTGTGCGAATGCAGTGAGTGTGATGCCGATCCCCCTGTCAGACGCGAACCAAAATGCGTCCAAAATTTTCAAACAAACGGAACCTGGATTAGTCCGAGAACACTGTTTTCGCCAGTGACGACGTTCCTCACACCATTGCCGTCGAACATGTTTCTACTCGTTTTTCAAAGGTAGGTGGAGAGGTGGGCGATGCGCACGTAACCCATGCCGTAATAAACGGCGACAGACTGTTATTCTTGATAGTGTACCATGTGTTACACTATTCCACTGTTGCCCCAGAGTCGAAGAATGAGGTCGGTCATGCTCTGCCATTCGGAAGAGATATCGATCTTCTTGGGAGGGGGGGGGGGGGGGGGGGAGGGAAGAGAGTGTGCTATCTGACCCATCTTTTCGTGTTCTAGGGCTTTTCGAAGAATCATTCTGGACACACCCGTTGCACTGCCGAAACCCTTCATCCAACTTGAGCAGCAATTTCCGGGATGGATGCGTCAGATTCTCTCATGCCAATAATGCGCCCTCTTTCAAACTCACTGCTTTGACGGTACGGTTCGCGCATTCGTCTGCGAGGCATCCTGAGAGTCTTCTCAAGTCACACTAGTCCATTACCTTCGGTTTATAGCGACAACGATAGCCGCAGGAACACTTCACCGGTACGTAGTGCTGCGCAGTGATATCGATGTTGATTTTGAACACGTGGGTCGATATGGTTCAAATAATAATCATTTCTGCGGAATATACTAATTTACATGGTCTGTGAATATGAACGTCCTATCTCTAGTTGTTCAAGGTGTTATGCTTTTTATGGACATGTGTGTATCTAGTGACTCGTCCTCTGTCTCCATTAACAGTTCTCAAATATTCTGCCGCACAGCAGGTGAACTCCAACCCTGTGTCCTCTCTGTTCTCTTCTACATCAGCTAAATCACCGATACGACGAAACCACCACATCATAGCCGCCTGCGACCATATACAAAGACATCAATTTACTAGCCGTCTACTCAACACTACAGAAATTGCAAGGATGCAACAAACTCCATACTAACCAGTTTACCTTCTGGTGTTAACAATGAATTCTCGAGCAAAATTTCTGCATGCCAACCGTCAATCATGGGATTCTGCACCTCCAGATTCCATCACCATGACTTCTACCTACATTCAAAAATACGTCAGACCGTCTCACGTATTAACCATTCCATAATTAACACATAATAGGCTAGAAGTATTTTAATCTGACAAAATTGGTAATTACATCCCTCAGTATATTTTCACATCATTTACTCTATTGTCTCGAAGATATCAATATCCACCGAAATGTATCAGTCCTTCCAAATCTCTGACATCCCACTACTGTGCACCGCTTACACCTTGTCTGTTTATCTCCTCCAGCTTGAATTCCTTACCATCTCACCACATTCACCTCACTCGTATACCTCATTAAACATCTCCGTAATTCTATACGTTCAATCATGAAACGTCGCCTAGCGAAACCGGATATACTAAAACGACTATCCTCAGTGCCCTCTCAGTACCCCCTCCTGTCTCTGCATTATACATAACTATGGCCGGTACGTCTTAGTCATATTAGCCATTCCTATCGTAAAATTTTATCTTGCCACCCGCTCCTCCATACTGAACACCCTCGATACCAGTACACCACATTCTTCACCAACCCACTCCTCACAGCACCACCTAATCCTCTTTCTTCTACCTAATATCGCTCACTTTAGATACTAGAGCTCTAAATGCAGTCCAATGAATCACTTCGTTCACAATGTAAACACTCTGTGTTCATTTTAAAAATGAAGCTTTTATTTACTTAATATGAATTGTCAGTCATTTCAAGAGCATACACGTCCATTGACCACTCATTGCGTCACTTAATAATTTTTCTTCCGTCGTGCACCTTCTCTCTGTGTAGATCCTAAAGGTTTTAGTGCAGCTCACGGAAATGCTTCATTCTCAATATAATCACTTTGTTTTTATTTTTATTTTTATTTTTTTTAAATCAAATGGCTCTGAGGACTATGGGACTTAACATCTGTGGTCATTAGTCCCCTGGAACTTAGAACTACTTAAACCTAACTAATGTAAGGACATCACACACATCCATGCCCGAGGCAGGATTCGAACCTGCGACCGTAGCGGTCACGCGGTTCCAGACTGAAGCGCCTAGAACCGCACCGCCATACCGGCCGGCTTATTTTTAAAAAGATGAAGCTTTTATTTACTTATTATCAGTGACGAAACGTTTCCGTAGCTTGCACCTTCATTGAATCCAGATTATATGTTGCAAATGGGTAACCTGTTTCATCTGAAATGTAAGTGGCAAATTGCAGGGTACAATCAGAAGAAATTCACATGTAGTTGTCAGCGGCCTTTTAAAAAAGTCACTGCATCCGCATCATGGATTATGTTGGTTTTGTGAGACTGACACAGAAAAATTGTAAATATTTTAATGTCACATACAGTGTAAATAGCCGGCCAAAATGACTGGAACAACGTTACAATAATACTGTGACGTAAAGTTTATTTAAGATACTAACTTCCAGTCTTCCTGTATTTCACATTTCGGTGATGAATGGTAACTTTGATTGAAAGACACCATTATTAGTAAAACGATTATTGGAATTAGGATGTGTTTTTTAAGTTGCGACGTATAAAAACAGAAGTCGAAGTACGTAACGGTTAATTTACCTAGGTCTGACAGAGAATGTTCGTGGTAGTCAGCAAACAGAACGAAAATCGGTTTCCCAAAATTTTCAGCTGTGCTGCTTTTCCTTTCCATTTCAGTATAAATTTACTCGAGAAGGAGATTACGATCGTAGGATAATTCGTTTCGGCGCCGGACTTAATTGCAAAACGTCGTCCGAACGGCTCGTACCCACAGCGTGGGAGACTGAGGGAAATCGCCAGCCGGGAGACCCTCTAATAGTTTCTCTGGCGCCTGTGCTCAAATTACGCTGCGAGTCTACTGAAGGTAAATTATGCAGGACACCATTAACTCGAGTGACACACGGCTGGGGTGGCAGCTGAAGACCTCAGAACTGTGTTTCTACTACCGCAAATAATTCTAGTACCTTTTCCTCGTTACTTTTTGGGACTTGTAATTTTGGTATGCTCAGATAAGATATTATTGACTTGTATGTACTCATTCTACTCTTGTGGTCTCGACATTCAGTGAGAGTAACCGAATTGTGATAGGCCTATCATGTCTAAACTGTTATTATAAATACCAACAATTTACTTGGTTTGGATCTAACTGTATTCATACATGTATGCTATGATACTAGCATGGAGCGTCAGTAATCACATTACTTTCATTTCCAAAGTTTGTATGAAGCAATGATCCCTTACGTCAACTGTTAAATGGCTCTAATATTTTCGGCTGGCTAGTCATTATAATTACGTCTTAATCTTGTCTGCGTAAAAGAATGCCAAGAGTCAACATTTCTATGAGGTTTTTGCTTGAGGAGTGAAGTAAAAACTTCATGGAATTTTTACTCTTAGCATGCCCTGACATAGTATTCGGGCGATAAGTATTATTCATTTAGTGAATGTATGACACACATTAACAGTTTTTGAATCACAAGAACACCTACACCTACATAAAGAATACTGAACTGCAATGTAAAACACTTCAACATAGCTCTCTAGCATTTTGTAGTACAAATGACAATGTATTTCCAAGCGAATATCAAGGTTTTTTATATAGTTTACGGCCCCAGACCTGTAAGAGTGTGTGTGGGTTACTGATAATGAGCAGGCAGTCGAAACCGGTATAGCTACTGAACCTTTGAATGATTTCAAACCTTGAGGAAGCGACAAATCAGTAAGATGACATGTTCCTCGTAGATTCATTCAGGAATGTCACATGGAACAACGTTCTGCCATAATTCAGCGTTAAGAAAGAAAGTCTTTATTGTTGCGTGCTGTAACAGTAACTTCCGGTGCTCACCCACGATCATGTTGCTGACATCTTGAAAGTAGGACGTTAATATTTCTTTGGGAAGTTGGACAGTGATTCTGGTGTGGTGTGCATACAAAATCTGTGATTCTGAGATGTTTTTATCGCGACTGGTAGCGAGCGAACAATTGATGAGAGTAGTCAGATATAGCCAGCCTCCCTGGAGAAAAGGCGCGCCACAGATGAGGCTACTAGCGCCGCCTTAGACTGGTATTGAATGTGGATTTTTCTTTATTTGTCTTTTAGCTGCACGTAGTTGTTGCTTGCTTACGCACTGGAAGAACTTTGTCATATTCGTATATGGATGCATTGAGTGTAGTATTCATGTCTTTCTTGTGACCAGATACGTGATTATTGATTACAGACATTGTAGAATAATGAAAGTTGTTGCTAATCATTTTGTCGAAGTAAAGAAAAAGTCCGAGTAAAGTATGCCAGTGTTTAAATGGTCAATTTCCAGAATATAATAAATCTAAAGTTTTTATTGGTTTCACTTATTTTTTTACACCGCTCAAGGCATGTTGACCAAGCCCTTCATGATCATTCAATTTCTATATAAAAAATAAAAGCGGCTGTAGTTGTTTCAGTAGTTGTGGCCATGCGTTGCACCCCGCTTCGATCGCAGTACTTCTGTTGAATTAGTTCAGCATGTTGCAGGATGCAGAATATTCACACAGATGCAGCGCAAGACAAGGTAAGTTGTCTGCGTGCAGGTGCATTATTGTATTAATGCTTAGGAGATGTCAGAGACGCATTTTCGTACTTCTCTCACCAGAATAATAATAATTACAAATATTAAAAGAAACAATTTTCAGCTGTCGACCTGTCTGCCAGGATTTCTTTTCGCTGGATGATTTCGCAGTTAGAGATGCTTCGTCTTGCTACTGCATTTGCAATAGTTGTTGGTCAGTAGTTGCTACATAGCATTTTCGTTGCTTGCGCGCTGCTTCGCATTAATTCAAAATTCTTTACTTCAACAATTTTCTGGTTCATGATTTGTTAATTTATTTTGTAACAGCGAAGTGTTAAGATATTTGTTTTGCATTTTTGTGTCATTTTGTTTATTGCTGCAACGACAATGAAAACCAAAGATTGCAGAACAAGCTCCAAACAAAGTTTAGAAAAATTTGACATATACTGTAGAAAATTCTTCTCAGGATGATGTTCAGGGAATTTTCGACAATACTGTGAATAATCAGACTGTAGGATATTATTATCCAATAATGCGTGATGAACTGCAGGGAACTACACACAATTCACGAGATGAATATACCGTGACACAATCCTATTTTGTTAGGAGAGATTCAGGTGTGGCCTCTATTTCTATTCAGGAAAATAATTTTATCTTTCTCTCAGTCAGTAATAATGTTACTCAAGTAATACTAGCTCAGTTTAGTGAGATTAAAAAATCCAACGACGAACTTCCTGGAGAGATCAAAGAATCTACAGATGAGACTAAGGAAAATTTACATTGTAAATTCGGGGAAATCTCAGAACGGTTGAAAATTCAGGTACGTGAGGAACTCAAGTCTGATAGTAACAATTTTGGGTCAACACTCGACCACTTACAGTCTATTGACATTGCTGAGTTGATACGTCACAAGAAGAACAAATAGAGGACTTTGCACAAAATTTTGAGTCATTACTGTTACAGACTAACACTGAAGTTCCAAAGACTCAAAATCAGTTGATGACTGTTGCAAAACGAGTTGAAGGAATATTCGAAAGAGCGACGCACACGAACAATGATTCGGATTGAAGGTCAGAGGATACTCAGCCGGTTCCGTTCGCTGATACCGTAGAATTTCAGTCCCTACAACGTTTTAAAGAAGAGAAGATTAAGATTAATCAGCCAAATAATCGTGACGTGAGAAACATACAGGAACATCTTGCCAATATCCACGAAAAGATCGGTTGTGATAACGATATCACTTCTTTCAGGTACATGATACGTTAGCAGGACACAATGATTGGAATGTGAGTTACGGTAAGAGGGAAAACCAGTCCATTCAGAGGAAACAATTGTTTTGGTTTCAAGCATTTTCTCACAGTAAGAAAATTTAAATTTTTCGCAGAGGAAACAATTGATTTGATTTCAAGCATTTTCTCACAGTAAGAAAATTTAAATTTTTCGCAATTCACTCAAGATAGAAGTTACAACAATTTGACTATTCTTCGACACCAATTGGCCACAACTTGAATTCGTTTGCAGTTGTCTCTAAGGAGAACGTGCGACAAGAATGAGATCGATAGCACTTGAATGTCACACGTGCGGTGATTTTTGTCACCCATTCTTGTCCGCTTACTGTCCGTTTACTTGTCTGAAACAACTCAATATCGCTTGAAACATAACATTATTATGACGCAAAGCTATGAAAAATCGAATTTCTCAACTCCTGTGCAGCACTTTGAAAACATGATGAGCATGAACAAATATTTAACTAATCGGTACAGTCCATCAGAAGTAATCCCCATTTTCTCGACTAAATTACCCACCAGATTACGCCACATAATTGGTCAGGACGTTGTAAAGATAATTTGTATCCTTTTCAAGCTCTGAAACAATAATAATCAGTATTGGGAAAATTACTGTCAGCGGCGTAACCGAAAATGTTGATGGAATTCGGGTGAACGACATGATTAGAGACGCAGTGAAAACAGGCACGATATGAGACGTCAGCCCTGCAATACAGAATACATACGCTCGAGAAAAGATACCTGCGACCGTCAGAATTGTCAGCATAGGAATAGACATCGCATACTGTGTGAATATAGAAGGTATGTCAAGGAAGACAATTTTGGACGCAATGGCAATGACACAGAAATTTTGATTCCTAACGTGGTGTCAGATTGTAAAAATCAGGGCGTCGAGCCCAAGGGACAATAATACTAACAACAATTATCTAAGACGAAACAATTATGCTGGCCGATCAAACCAAAATTGGCGTGATCGTAGAAATTCAAATTCTAAGCCTGGTGCAATTGTAGAAATAAGACCGCCCAGCCCACGCAAGAACTCCAGGCAAAACGAACCGACACAACGACGACTAACAGGCACGCCTGTGCACACTATTTGCAGTTGCAGGCAGTCTACATTCGAACCATATTAACTTCGTACGTTGGACACATTAGAGACACACTGTTACAAGAAAATGACGACTGTGAAAATACTTGCATGGCCTATCGTAAAAATTGCCGTAGGAAACGTTTCGCTTTCTGCTACACTTGATTCTGGTAGCCCGGTTAATGTGATTAGTGAGACAGTGTTTAGAAAACGTGCTCAGTCATCTGTTTATCCAACTTTGCTACTATTTAGAACTAAATTGAAAGGAGTGAGCAAAGGAGAGAGTGTAGATATAAGTATTCAGACTTTGTTAGTTTTCATGTGTCAGGGACACAAGTTTTTCGCGAATTTTCTGATAGTACTTCGTTTGTCAACAGAAGCAGTTTCGGCTGTAAAATTTCTACATGAATATAAATCGATGTTAAAACTTTTGCGACAATGAAGTAATGTTACAAGTAAATCAATAACGCTTAAATCTCAAGGATGGTTGTCAAACGAGGATGAGGATGTAAACTGTTTGCCTTTTCTCTTTCTGCTCGAGGCACAACCCTTACTAAATTTGTCTGACTGTTGCGTGAATGACATAACAACATTTCATTGTGAAGATGAACAATCTGTAAGCACATAACAGTTAATTAAAAACGAACTTCTCAGAGATGACGCAGACACACGTGAATTATTCGAAATTTTAAAGTCACATTCGGAAGTTCTTTTTCACAAGAGAGGAACTATAGGAAATTTTATTTTTGAATTCAAAGTTAAGGAATATAAGTAAGTTTTTGTACCACCTTGATTTATTTCGTTGACATATAGAAAAAAAGTTAAATAGGAGATACAATCAGTGCTAGATCACGGAATAACTGAGCATGCTAAGAGTTCATATAACAGCCTGTTACACACTGTAAATAAATAAATAAAGAGGATTCTTCTGTTAGATTCGTTATCGATTCCAAATATATAGAAACAGATCGACCACAAACACTGGAAGCATTGTTACAGAAATTTCATGGTGTGAAGGTAATGTCTTCTCTAGATATACGATCTAACTTTCGGCGAGTCGAATTACATCCTGAATGTAGGAAATATACAGTCTTTTCCTGTTTTGGAAACTGATACCAATTTCAAAATTTCCATTTGGTTTCAGTGTTTCATCAGCTACATTTTCTCGTGACTATATTACTTCGCCAAAGCATTTGAAACACAGGATCACCACCTTTGTTGACGACACCGTAATCGCTGAAAATGGACAGAACAGAACCAGGTACTGAGCGATCTATTATAGACTTTTCTTGAACATGGCATTTCAATGAGTTTATAAAAATCAAAATTTGGTAAAATGTAAATTAAATTTCTTGGCCACATTGTCTAGATGAAAGATATCTCACCCGATCCATAAAAACTGAAGGCAATGGAAGAAATGCCTGTACTTACAAACTATCAACAACTTACAGGATTCTTAGGCCCTTTGAATTTTTATCGACGTTTAATCAGCTTAGAGAACCTGTCCACACCTAGACTCCCAGGTAAGAACACAGTTTGATACTGGCATGAATTCACCCAGACTGAATATGATGATCTGAAAACTGTACTGCTTAATGCACTCATTCTATTACACCCAGATTTATCTCTGGATTTTTGCATTTCGACGGATAGCTCAAAATCTGATCTTGGTGTACATTTGTTTCAAGAAGTTGTAGAAAATGGAATTCTTACACAGAAAAGCATAGCTTTCGCCAGCCAAGTCTTAACCAAAGCCGAAAGTAACTATTCTGTCACTGAGATCGAAGCATTAGCCGTAGTTTGGACATCTGATAAATTTCGTTACTTTCTACAAGGTAAACACACTAAGGTACATACCCAGCATCAGGAACTTCATGCTCTTACGACAGCTAAACTACATCCTCATCATGGGCTTTGCTCTTTCAGGAATCAGTTTCACTCCGCGTTCAGAAAACATTATTGCTGATGCACTTTCAGGTGCACCTGTTGGTTTAGTCCAGTGTAATGAGGAATATAGCAAAGAAAATAACTTTAGTTTGTTATGGATGCGAAAAGTAGCATCTGAAAACTTGTTTCATCTTCATTACGTGGTATCGCTAATGAACAGCAGAAAGACCCAATCTAGAATGACATAACGGAGAAATGGCAAAACAAATCCGAAACTGCGATGAGACAGTTTTGCCAAGTACGTAACAACATTTTCTTCAGAAGCAGATGACCTGATATTCCTATTTGGGTTTGTGCATCTCAGACGAATTCATCGTCAAACTCACTTAGTATGCACATCTTAGTTACGCACACTTTGGTGCTAAGACACGTTTTCAGAAATTACGGGATACATGTTATTTCAACAATATGAAAAAGCGAATTCGGACTCTCTTGATAAAATACAAACTTTGCCAAAAGGCAAAACAACCTACCATACCTCACAGAACACCACTGTTTCCCATTATTCCTGTGAAACTAACAGAATTATCTGCTTTTGACATTTTCAGTCCAGTTACGAGATTGAAACATGGCAATTCACTTGTTTTTGTAAATCTTGAGCTTACCTCTAAATCTGTGTCATTTACACCTTTACGGAAATCAACTTCAGGGATTGTGTATGATTTAGTAACAAAGTATTTTTTTCAGTAGTTTATGGAAGGAGTCGAGGTAAGGAATGTACACTCTTTAAACGAAGCAACCCACAGTTTTACTAGTTACATGGAGATTCTGTTGGTACACACTTTATTCGAAGTTAGAATCAGAGTGATATTTTCAAGAGTGATTTATTTTGTCATGAAAGGATTTCTGAGAGGAATGTACTGTTGAAGTTTTGTTGCTACTGACGAGATGTATTATGACGATAAGTCCGTGAACCATGGACCTTGCTGTTGCTTGGGACGATTGCGTGCTTCAGCGATGGGATAGCTGTACCAAAGGTGCAACCACAACGGAGAAGTATCTATTGAGAGGCCAGACAAACCTAGGTTCCTGAAGAGGGGCAGCAACCTTTCCAGTAGTTGCAGGGGCAACAGTCTGAATGATTGAACTTGACTTATAGCCTCAACCAAAACAGCATTACTGTGCTAGTACTGAGAACGGGTGAAAGCAAGGGGAAACAACAGCTGGAATTTTTCCCGAGCGCATGCAGCTTTGCTGTATGGTTTAATGATTACGGCGTCCGCTTGGGTAAAATTACGGAGGTAAAATAGTCTCCCATTTGGATCTCTGGGCGGGGGCTACTCAGGAGGATATCATGTATAAGAAAGAAAACTGGCGCTTTATGGATCGCAGCGTGAAATGTCACATCCCTTAATCGGTCAGGTGGGTTAAAAAACGGGAAATGGATATTTTAAAGTTAGGTATTATGGGAATTAATGAAGTACGGTTGCAGGAGGAACAGGACTTCTGGTCAGGTGAATATGGGGTGATAGATACAAAACAAAATATGGGTCATGAAGGAGCAGGCTTAATGATGAATAAAAATAGGAGCGTAGGTAAGCTACTACGAACAGCATAGTGAATGCATTGTTGCGGGTCACGACCAACTAGCTCCGAAGATGATGAAGAGGTTGAAGAAATGTAAGATGAGATAAAAGAAATTATTCAAATTGTTAAGGGAGATGAAAACTGAATAAAGGAAGAGAAGGAAAAGTAGTGGGAGTATATGGACTGGGGGTAAGGAATGAAAGAGGAAGCCACCTGGTAGGACTCTGAACAGAACATAGCTTAATCATCGCTGAACTTGGTTTAAGAGTCATCAAATAAGGTTGTATATGTGTAAGAGGCCTGTAAACACGGGAAAGTTTTAGGTAGATTATATAATGGTAAGACAGAGAGTTAGTGACCATGTTTTAAATTGCACGATATTTTCAGGATCAGATGTGGACTCTGACCACAATCCGTTGGTTATCAACTGCCCCCCTTGCCCCCCTTCTAACAGCCGTGTACCGGAAGTCTCTAGAGGAACGGAAGGTTCCAAATGATTGGAAAAGAGCGCAGGTAGTTCCATTTTTCAATAAGGGTCGTCGAGCAGATGCGCAAAACTATAGGCCTATATCTCTGACATCGATATGTTGTAGAATTTTATAACATGCCTTTTCCTCGCGTATCATGTCATGTCTGGAAACCCAGAATCTACTCTGTAGGAATCAACATGGATTCCGGAAACAGCGATCGTGTGAGACCCAACTCGCTTTGTTTGTTAATGAGACCCAGAAAATATTAGATACAGGCTCCCAGGTAGATGCCATTTTTCTTGACTTCCGGAAGGCATTCGATACAGTTCCGCACTGTCGCCTGATGAACAAAGTAAGAGCCTACAGAATATCAGACCAGCTGTGTGTTTGGATTGAAGAGTTTTTAGCAAACAGAACACAGAATTTTGTTTTCAATGGAGAGACGTCTACAAACATTAAAGTAACCTCTGGCGTGCCACAGGGGAGTGTTAAGGGACCATTGCTTTTCACAATATATATAAATGATGTAGTAGATAGTGTCAGAAGTTCCATGCACCTTTTCGCGGATGATTCTGTAGTATACAGAGAAGTTGCAGCATTAGAAAATTGCAGCGAAATGCAGGAAGATCTGCAGCGGATAGGCACTTGGTGCAGGGAGTGGTAACTGACTCTTAACATAGACAAATGTAATGTATTGCGAATACATAGAAAGAAGGACCCTTTATTGTATGATTATATGATAGCGGAACAAACACTGGTAGCAGTTACTTCTGAAAAATATCTGGGAGAATGGTCGGAACGATTTGAAGTGGAATGATCATATAAAATTAATTGTTGGTAAGGTGGGTGCCAGGTTGAGATTCATTGGGAGAGTCCTTAGAAAATGTGGTCCATCAACGAAGGAAATGGATTACAAAACACTCGTTCGACCTATACTTGAGTATTGCTCATCAGTGTGGGATCCGTACCAGGTCGGGTTGACAGAGGAGATATAGAAGGTCCAAAGAAGAGCGGCGCGTTTCGGCATAGGGTTATTTAGTAAGCGTGATACCGTTACGGAGATGTTTAGCAAACTCAAGTGGCAGACTCTGCAAGAGAGGCGCTCTGCATCGCGGTGTAGCTTGCTTTACAGGTTTCTGGATGAGGTATCGAATATATTACTTCCCCCCACCTATACCTCGCGAGGAGATCACGAATGTAAAATTAGAGAGATTCGATCGCGCACGGAGGCTTTCCGGCAGTGGTTCTTCCGGCGAACCATACGCGATTGGAACAGGAATGGGAGGTAATGACAGTGGCACGTAATGTGCCCTACGCCACACACCGTTGGGTGGCTTCAGGAGTATAAATGTAGATGTAGATGTGAATTAAAACTGAAGAAACCGCAGAAAGGTAGGATATTAAGGAGATGGGACCTGGATACACTGAAGGAACTAAAGGAAGTAGGGAGTTTCAGAGGGAGCATTAGGGAACAACTGACAAGGACAGGAGGAAGGAATACAGCAGAAAAATAATGAGTAGCTCCGGAATACGAAGTAGTGAAAGCAGCAGAGGATCAAGTAAGTAACGAGATGAGGGCTAGTAGAAATCCTTGGGTAACACAGGAGATCTTGAATTTCATTTATGAAAGGAAAAAAATACAAGAATGCAGTAAATGAAACAGGCGAAAAGGAATACAAAAGTCTCAAAAATGGGATCAGAACGAAGTAAATGGAAATGGCTAGAGGACAAATGTTAGGATGTAGAAGCATAGATCAGTAAGGGTGAGATAGATGCCACCTATAGAAAAATTGAAGAGACCTTTGGAGAAAAGAGAACCACCTATATGAATATCCAGAGCTCAGATGGTAAACCAGTCCGAAGCAAAAAAGGGAACGCCGGAAGGAGGAAGGAGTTTACAGAGGGTCTATAAAAGGGTGATGTAGTTGAGGGAAATGTTATGGAAATGGACGAGGAAGTAGATGAAGATGTGATGGAAGATATGATACTGCAAGGAGAATTTGACAGAGCTCTGAAAGACCAAAATAGAAACAATGCCCTGGGTGTAGACAACATTCCCTTAGAACTACTTGTAGCCTTGGGAGAGCCAGCCATGACAAAACTCTTCCGTCTCGTGGGCTACACGTATGAGACGGGCGAAATACCCTCATACTTCAAGAATATAATAATTCCAGTCCCAAAGAAAGCAAGTGTTGGTAGGTGTGAAAATTACCGAATTATCAGTTTAATAAGTCACGGTTGCAAAATACTAATACGAATTCTTTACAGACGAATGGAAAATCTATTAGAAGCCGACTTCGGGGAAGAACAGCCGGCTTCCATGGACATGATAGTTTAAGAAAAGGAAAACCTACGTTTGTAGCAGTTGTAGACTTAAAGAAAGCTTTGGACAATGTTGATTGGACTACACTCTTTCAAATTCTAAAGGTGGCAGTGGTAAAACACATGAGGGGAAAGGCTATTTACAATTTGTACAAAGACCAGATGACAAAAACTAGAGAGGCACGAAAGAGAAGCAGTGGTTGACAAGGGAATGAGACAGGGTTTTAGCCTATCCTCGATGATATTCAATCTTTACGTTGAACATACAGTAAAGGAAACGAAAGAAAAAATGGAGCAGGATTTAAAATCCAGGGCGAAGAAATAAAAATCTTGAGGTTTGCCGATGACATTGTAACTCTGTCAGAGACAGCAAGGGACTTGGAAGAACAGGTGAACGGATTGGACAGTGTCTTGAAAGGAGGATATAAGATGAACATCAACAAAAGCAAAACGAGTACAATGGACTGTAGTCGAATTAAATCAGGTGATGCTGAGGGAATTAGAATTGGTAGAAGTGGTAGATGAGGTTTCCTATCTTGGCAACAAAGTGAGAATGGTCTTAGCAGAGAGGATATAAAATGTAGACTGGCGATGGCAAGAAAAGCGTTTCTGAAGAACAGAAATTTGTTAACATCGAACATAGAGTTATGTGTCAGGAAGCCTTTTCTGAAAGTATTTGTATGAAACGTAACCTTGTATGGCTCTGAAACATGTACGATAAGCAGTGTGGACAAGAAGAGAATAGAACCTTTTGAAATGTGGTGCTGCAGAAGAATGCTGAAGATTAGATGGGTACATCACGTAACTAATGAGAGGGAAGTGAACAGAATTGGGGAGAAGAGAAATTTGTGGCACAACTTGACTAGGAGAAGGGATCGATGTGTAGGACACGTTCTGAGGTATCGAGTGATCACCGGTTTAGCAAACGAGGGTAGCGTGGAGGGTAAAAATCGTAGAGGGAGACCAAGAGATGAATACACTAAGCTGTTGTTATTCGGAGATGAAGAGGATTGCACAGGATAAACTAGTGTGGAGAGCAGCATCAAATCCGTCTTTGGACTGACCACCACAACAACGAGGTATCGATTACGGAAGGAAAACGTATTACAATTTGAGATTCAAATCAAACATGCTATATACGCTGCAAACTCCAAAAGAACATGGGAGTTTTACTTGTATGAAACAGCAGCGCTTTCAGATGAGACATTTTCACCTGTTTGGAGATGAGAGTGCATATGTGGATGTTGAATTAGGTAGTATAACTGTGAATTGGATTGTCTACCTTTTCGAACTTTTGGAATAAAATCGTCTTACTAAAAATTTGTTTCTTTACTTATTACTGTTTACCCTTACTGTACTTTGTTTTTTGTGTGTGACGTGATTATAAATGACTTTTTTCGTTATTGCAGTAGTAATAAAATAAACACAGAGCTCTATGTATTTGAATGAAGTAAATAATTATCAGATCGGAGTATAACGTATATCGCGAGAGTATTACATTCTAACAATCTGCTACGGAGGGCTAGAGTCTGCTGAAGTAACTGGTCGTGTTAAAACATTTATCCATGACTTGTATATAAATGTGTATGCATTTGACAATTGTTTTTCTGATTATAGTATTTTTACGCTTCGGTGCAACTTGACCTGCTACGTTTTTATGCAAGTTGTAAATATTGTGTAAAATAAGTTACGTCAATATTTAAGTGCTTCTTTATCCAATTTTATTTCATTATTTCTCTTATGGAGGTGAAAGAAAATGTAGGTACTGCTAAAGCAGTAATGCAATGCCGATTTTAGCACGTTAAGTTAATGGTTGTAAGCTGATGATTTTTTTCTCTTGTCATTAAGCAGTACTGAAGCTCAAGAGAAGTTATTTCATTCACTTTCAGTTGATAACCCATTTCTTTCAGCTACTACTGTACAGTTCGCGGATAATTCTTTTTTGAGTAGCATATCAGAGTAAGTTATGTTATTATTAGTTACTTTATAAAATATGTCTTTTGAATGTTGTAATTACTTTTCTGTTGTGATTAACTAGGTATGGCCACACAATTCTGACTCTACACACAGACAAGCTGACATTTGACACCTAACAATATCGACTTTGAGATGCTACTTGTTATTTTCTTTGCAATGATCGTCATCTAAAGATTAGTATGATCTTACGAGAAATGAAATATTTGTACTATAACAGAATGGAAATACCTGTCATAGTTACTGACTCAGTATTCAGTGACTCAATCTGTAATAAGTTACGAAAATTGAACTGACTGTGCAGTAATAAGAAATGATATTCTTTACTAAGTTACGTTGACTCGAACTCAAGTCCCTTATAACGTATGAAAAAGACATTGAATGTATACTCACATATATTTTGTCTTAAATTTCATCCACAGAAACTTCATACTTGGATCGTTTACTTGCAATTTTACTGTGTATGTCAATGCATGTACCAGCAATGATAATTTTCTATTGTATGATAATTTAAGTCACATGTAATTACTTTGTACACATCAGCTCTGGGTATCTATGAATAATTGTAACTTCTTTTACAAAAATTATGTCATCATTGATGTCTTTAGACAACTCTGTACGTTAATCACTTATGTTATACGTCACACATTTGGCATGTTATGGATCAAAACATGTACTTCATGGTACGCTGTGTACTGTACCATCAGAAAATGAATTTGTATAGAATAAGTTTGCCTCCATATGATTTGCGTGGACAACATTTACAACTGCTCTTCAAGAAACTTGCCACATTTATGTAATTATCTGTAGCCATACATATTTTGAGTGCCTTCTCACACGATGTAGATTTTATATTCAAGTATATAACTTACTATTATTTGTTTATTCACTATAATTTGTTTCTGTTACTGTGTTATATGTGATACTTTTGGCCTTCTATGTCAATTATGAGAACCTGTTTTCTCAAAGAAATGTAATTTCAATGCTTCTGTGATCTCATCATGAATTTTTTCTTATTTTAGCAAGTAATACTTGTGCTTTATGCAATCAGTTCTGATTCTGTACATTATCTTTATCTGAATATGAAAACGAGTGACACATTAAAACATTTTGGTGTAGTGTTATATTATGCATGTAACTAGTCCCTGATACTGGTAACACCTCAAACATGTAAATCCTCAGATTAAAATTGAAATTTCGATGTGGTGGTCAGTGGACATAGTACAAGTTGTCCCTGAATCTGTTACACTTAAAACATGTTTCTGTACCTCATTTTCTATTGCCAGATGAATTTTTCTCTCTTGAAGAAATGTAAATAACGTTTTGCAATGTTGTCAAGTGAACTACCACCATTATCATGCAGATATATTGTTTACCCGCACATTTATACTTGTATACTTATTTCCTCTCTCTTCGCAGTATTGACAGTGGTATATCTGCACTACTGAAAGTTTTTTGCACTCTTCGAGGACTTTAAATAACATTTTGTTATCCTGTCAGACGAAGTACTATCAATGTTATGTGGATATGAGTGTTTACATGCAGAAGATGACACTTATATATTATTTTCCTTGATTAGATTGATTATCAGTCTCCTATTATGTACATAATGTATGTAATCAGATGCTGATGTTCATATATTTTTCCACTTTTGTAGGACATGTGACTCTATTTTTCTCATTTTTGTTTTGTAAGAATTTTCCATTTGCTCCTTGCCAACATGTTAGGCAAGAATCATCTCACAAAATTCTTAAAAGTGAGGGTATCGCTTATGAAAGTTGGACGTTAATATTTCTTTGGGAACCTGGTCAATGATTCAGCTGTAGTGTGCATACACAAACTCTGAAACATTATTACCGCGAGTGCTTGCGAGCGAACATTTTCTGATATTAGTCACACGAAGCTGCAGTGGAAAGATGCCACGCGACAGATGAAGTCGCAGTCTACCATGACCGTGCTCGTAGCGCTGGAGGAGACTTTGGTACTAATTGATGATTTTTAATAATTTACCTTTCTGCTGCACGTAATTGTTACTTGCTTACCAACTGGAGGGATTTTGACAGATTTGTGTATGCGTACATTGAGAGTAATATTCTTATCTGCGTTGTGACCAGGCACGTTATCATTGATTCTAGACATTGTGCAAGAGTTACAGTTGTTGCTAATCATAATGTCGAATTCAAGGAAAGGTCCGACTAAAGCTGGTCAGCGTCCAAATTGTCAATTTTCAGAAAATAGTATATTAAAATTTTTTATTTATGTCTCTCATCTTTTAGACCGCTTAAATCTTGCCAACCAAACCTCTCCTGATCATTCATTTTCTGTGTATAAATAAGGGCTGTATTTGCATCAGTAGTTGTGTCGACTACACACTGCACCTTGCGTGGACCGCAGAACTTATTTTGAATTATTTTAGCATGTTGCTTGATGCAGAATATTCAGTGATTTGCAGCGGCAGTACAAGGGAACTTGTATGTTGCGTGCAAAAGCATTATTGTATTAATCGTAACGAGAGGTTAGAAAATATTTTTAAAATCGTAGTCAAATACAAGAGAATTTCATTTTTCGTGATTTATAGGAAGAGTAATAAATTTGCCTTTCTTTTTCGTTAATCAGAATACTAATATTGTCAGAGATGGAGATTTACACATTTCCATACTCCTTCACCAGAAAAAAAATAATTCCAAATACTGAAGATAACAGTTCTCAATCTGTTTGAGGAGTTAGGCGTTTTGGCTACTGCTTCACAGTATATTTATTCTGTCATGATGTTTTCTGTAAATATTCTACTATGGTTTAAAAGGGACATTGGTGTTCATAATTACCATACCGCATCAGAAGAAAAAATGGCATTCATTACGCCATGTCAAGATTGTCTTTATCGCAAAGATGGTTACATAATACTGCTACCAAAATTCTATACCATTTACCCAGTGATATAAGTAGTGTGACAGAGAGCAAATATAAATTTGAAAACAAACTGAAAAAGTTTCTCCCTGACAAGTCGATCTACTCTTTAGCTGCATTCCAATTTTTGTATGTGACAGGTAGGAATTACCCGCTGACAACTGCACTAAATAAAGAATAAAAAAGGAAAGAAGAAAGCAATTGTAAGTGGTCAGCATTTAGACGTACCTACAGATTAATTTTTAATGTTATAATAATTAATTGTACAAAAGACCCACTGAACATGAAACTAAGTTACTAACGTGGGCAACGAACTAAATAAACTTAATAGCGAAGTACATCCGTTTAATCTTTTTTATAGCCATTAATCTGTAATCTTATTCTTAGGGCCGACTGCATAAAGTAGTTGATCTGAGATCAGCTCAAAACATGAACTGGAATCAAACCGAAAAGGATAATATGCATTATATGACGCTAATGTCGATCACTTCGCTTTCAGGATTCTACGGATTAAGTCTTGTTCATTTGCAACAGTTCACAACCTAGTGACACAACAGTACAATAAATTTTATAGTGCAGTACCGTATTGGAACCCTTCATGAAGGTTATACACCCAGTCGAAAATGACTGCCTCCGACGAAATTTCATGCCTCAAATGTATTACAACACATTTTATTTTGCGAAAATATAAATTAAAAATAATCCCTGTACAGTAGAGCAGTTGCCTCAAGAACTACGAGTGATTTATGGTGCTCCCACGTAATGGAGCCCCAGAAAATTACTACAGAACCACCATGTTGCACACGTGGGACACAAGTGTTCGATGTGACCAGGTTGCCTCCAGACACGTTGTCTGCGGTTATCAGGGTACAAACACATTCTAGTTACGTCCGCAAACGACGCCTGAAGCAGATTCTGGGCGTACATCCTGCGTGATTTCCTGCCTAAATGGAGGTAAGTGGTGTACGAATTTGTGCCCGCCATGGTCATCGGTAATGAAGATCCCATCATGCAGTTGTCTCCTAAATGTGCGACGCGATACGTGACGTGTTGTAGCCTCTTCGAAGGCCGAATTCAGTTCTGTCAGGCTATTGTTCTTTCGACTCAGAAGTCATAGATATCGATCTTACTGTACACTTGTCAAACGTGGACGGCATAAGCTGTTTAAGTCGTCAACACTACCTCTCAGATGGAATAGATTCCATGTCAGTACCACATGACTTTAACTCCAGTACACACGTCGAGCAACCTCCTTTGGTTGCCAAGCCTTCTGCACGTGAAATGATGATGTGGTGACCGAACACAGGTCGAGATCGTCCTTCGTGGCGTGATGGATGTGCTGTCTACCCCAGCCGTCTCTAATTCGTCCCTACTAGTGCTTTGCTTTCGGCTGAAACGCTGCAGTCCATTTCACAGCGACATTATGTCCATGTGTGAGGTTTATGGTAACTCCGTATGTCTTTACAAACAACGTCGCTGGTGACCTTCCAGTCCGTAAATTGTCACAATGGCAACAACCATGCACGACATTTCGGGACGATGAATTTTTTTTTTTATGTATACATATTAAATTCAAGTAAAACACTTTCACAGATCTCCCTTGAAATGAATGTTTTAAATAATCTCATTACCTAATTTTTCTTTGCCCATTCTGTATAGTAATCTCAGAGTATCACGTTCTATGCTGAAGGAAGCCAGAGAATTAATTTGGTTTCCGAGGCCAATTTTTGTCACTTTCAGTTTTGAAAGTTTTATTTTTCCTCCGTTGTTTGTGATCATGTTGCCGGTACATTAGTACAGCTACGTTGATACGAGTAAAACAATTTTTGGCGTTTCATGTGTTCTGGTCTGGATTAAATTAAGTGTGAAAGAAATCCACTGCCGGCCGGAGTGGCCGAGCGGTTCTAGGCGTTTCAGTCTGGAACCGCGCGACCGCTACGATCGCAGGTTTGAATCCTGCCTCGGGCATGGACGTGTGTGATGTCCTTAGGTTAGTTAGGTTTAAGTGGTTCTACGTTCTAGAGGACTGATGACCTTAGATGTTAAGTCCCATAGTGCTCAGAGCCATTTGAACTATTTTTGAAAGAAATCCACTGCCAGTGAAATGGAGCTAATTTCAGAGGGCAGCGCTGCATTATTATATTTTTTAAGTCACTTAGTTCTAGAACTGTGATGGTTCTGTCAAAAGATGTCAGTGCTCTATTGCCTAAGTGCTGTGAGCAAGAAATAGTATAATTAGATATCACTGAGTTCACGGACTTTCAAAACAAGGGACTACTAAAATTATGTCATTAGGTGCTGCAAAAGTATCCTCGACGTAGAAAATAAAGTGATTACCTGTGCTTAAATCATTACGCATAGGCTGATAACTGTGCAGGATTGACAGAGACCAAATATTGTTAACGAGACGATGCGGAACTGCATATGTGGATAGCAGTTTAAAAACTGGCTGCAGTGGTATATATCTGGCACCAATCCCAGCAATAATTGGCGATACGTCACTGAATTTGCTGATGCGTTTGACTATGCCACTGGCAAAAACGTAGGGATGCGAAGATCCTCAATAATAGGAGCTATTGGACAGTTCTATTGTTTTTACTTGGCTTGTAAATCAATTGATTGCAGGTGACAGAGGAATAAATAGTTGTTCTTAGCTGTTATGTGGCATTTATTAAGTAGTTTTCTATCAATTATTGTGACATGTATCCAAATCCGAACACATCTAATGTTCTGCATATACGAGGCCGTTCAAGCTGATATAATTACTGTGGAGTATACAAATTTGGATTGTGTACCCCAATGTAGACACACCATAAATTTTACCAGTTTCAGATTTCAGTTCTTTCGAACATCGTCGTACCTCCTCTAGATTTAGAAAACAACTTCAGTAAAATAGAGTAAATTCCATAAATAATTCTACTGAACACTACCCCGGTAAATTACAGACGTTTAATAATCCTATACGGTAGTAAAAACAGCGTTTTAGTCTCCATGTCTAATATATTTACTATGTGCTCAAGCAATTCAAGTGCGGGACATTTTTCTAGTCCTTCCTCAGAATGGTGTTTTACTTCATTGTATTTATAGCCCTAATTCAGTAAACATACATATATGATATTTCTATGTCACCTTTTTAGAGCCATCATCTTTAGAGGCATATTTCCTGTAAGTATATAAAGAAAGAAAACCTTCCAAAAACTTCGTCAAAATGGATATTGGTATGAATAGGATGCATAAAAGCATTTATATGGAAAAAAGAGATGTTAATTACTAAACCAATGACTGTTAACTACATTGTCTATTGTTCATCTGTCTGAAGAACAGTGACTCCTGAGGAATATGCAGACAGTGGGATTGAAATATGATTAGCTGGAGACAAAAAGCTCTATATCGGAAGTTGTCAGTTGGAAGGACGAACCCATAAAAGTTTGCAACTTTATTTAATTAGAATGATCTGTGGTCTTCAAGTTACTCTTTCTTATTCCTAATAAACTCATTAATTTACTTTTACTTTAGAGGAGTATTAAGAAGGGCATATAAGCATGACAACTCTTTCATTACCTCGATATTCCACGAAGTCACATTCTTTCTTTCTTCTGTTCTTTCGCCTAATTCTTCTGTTTGTTAACGGAAATGTACTTGAAACCTTCCTTATTTTAGATTCCTTCACTGTTATTTTCAATTTTTCCTGTATCACGTAGCTCTTCTTATATTTTCCTAATACAACTATTAGATCAATGACAAAATGTCGGCTCAGCTACCTTTTCACATTGTAAAAACACAAAACTTGGTGCGTTTCTAAGGATCCAGCCTTCAGCTTTAGAATTATTGTACAAGTATTTTTAAACATGATCAAGATAAAAATCCTAAAATTTCGTGGTCACTTTCCTTGTAACCTTGTCTGCCTAAAATATGTTTCCACACCATCCGTCGAGTGGACAAAATAAAATGAAATGATGTAAGCCGTCCTGAGTATTTGCAGAGTTACAGCAACAGCTATTCGTTTGCATGGTCCGTACACCTCCACAACGGACACGTCCTGAATACAAACACAAAACTTACGTGATTGAACACGTTGTTATAGAAACCAAGAAATAAAACAGATAGCAATGAAGAAACACAATGAACAATCCTATTGGGAAGCTTGAAAGTTCAAACCTGAAAAACAACAGATCGCCGGCGATATAGGTGTGATTAAAATAAGTAAACACATGCAGACATTAAAATAGATCTACGGAGTTTGTGAAGAAGTTGTTTGTCATCTGTGAGCCGTTCGTTAAACGTATTTGCATTTTTCACTTTGTGTATCGTAATCTCAAACTGTCTTAGTACATCCAATTGCGGACCCCTATTCTGTATGTGCAAAATTGTGAGGTCTTCTTCAATCACCAGCAAAGGATGACCTATTTCATGAACATGAGTGCTGCCAACCTTCTGAAGTTATTAAGCCTAAAAGCAGCTTTATATTCCTTGTACCTCAACTTGAAAGACCTACCAAACTGGCCAATTTAGCTCGCATTACTATTGTTATATTGTATTCTGTAGACATGAACTCTATAGTACTATTCAGTTGTTCCTTAATTACATCGTAGCGGTTTGTTCGTTTTAAATACAGATTTAACTTTAACTAGCTTCAAAACATTAGGTATATTCTGAGATAAATCAAAGAAAAATGGAATTTTTACTTTCTTAGCATTCTGAGTGGCGATACCATTCACAAAAGTGCGGCATTTCTTGTGTATTAATATATTCACAACACTCTCATGTTATCCGTTAGCTCTGGCTACCTGTTTTACAAAATTCAGCTGAGTTCTTCTGTTATGCTTATTCACCGGGACTTTCAACGCTCTGTCTATTAAACAGCCGAGGTCGCAATGCATTTGGCCCATCGTATGACAGTAGTTATTATGTATCAAAATGTATGTCTTTGTCGGTTTCCTATACCCTTTAAAGACATACGTACCTTCTTGCTTCATGATATTTGGATCAAAAAATTCGACTTTGCCATTTTTTCTTGTTCGAAAATGAATTTAATTATATCGTGTAATAATTTTTCCATAATGGATAAAATCATAGTTACTACATGTCTTTACCATTTAATTATTGAAGGTGTTGCATAATTTTTCTTACAGTCTGCTATGACTCGAACTTTTGGATGTGCAAGTAAAAATAACCCGTATTTCTTAATTTTGCTGCACTGCCACGAGAACCACAAAAGAACTTGTTGCATTGCCGATATTCACTGAGTATCCGCAAAGAATCTGCTCGCCATTAGATGTGATGTCACCAATGTCTGTTCCATGGCGCACAAAATGTAGTTGGCTGTCCTCCGGCACACTCAAACTTTTATTGCAGCGGCAAGGAGTTGGTGTTTGCAGATGGAAAAGGAGGAGGCGGAAAGTGACTTGAGAAAAGTTAGACCGCGGTGCCGCCTCCAAGTCTTCACGCAAAGAAAAGGACTGGCTCTCATCTTGCTGGGGTCCGACAGTGACTCACTTTTTGCACTGTGGCTTCATGTAGCTACGCGGACACCTGTTAGCGGCCATTGTGTCGGACTTGGAAAAGTTAATCTTGTCTGCAGTGTACAGAATTGAGGCTCTCTTATATAAGTAATAGCGTAAAGAAATATAAGTAGGTAGGAGTAGCTGTTATAGTTGCCTCCTTTCAAAGTTTAAAATTCGTAAGGAGACTGTATTTCGTCTGCTTCCTCGCAATTACGGGTTTCTAGGTTCTTATGTCGACTACCTTTTTGTGCGAGAATAAATTTGTGCACTTCAAAGAAATACATGAAGTTGATATCAAAAGTTCTACGTCTTGCTCCTCTACAGCTGTCTGTGTTGTAACAGGCCACACTTCGTGTTAATCCTTTCTTCCTAAAATTAATGAAATAAATGTCTCTGGAATCTAGCACCTTTTACAAGTTTCACGTAACCCCTTGCTGCTCTGATCACAATTAGAACATAGTAAAGAAGTAACAAAGTTCACTATCAGAACATCTTGAAACCTGTACTCGGATAGGCAGAGAGCCGGATGGTAACATCGTATTTATTTATTTATTGTAAGGGTGACAGTACAAAACCAAACAATACGAAGGAAACGTGATAATTTGTGGGTCACTGTGTAAGAATTCTTCAGAGGTTCCACGAACTTGTTCGCAAAGACACATTCAACTGCACTTACATGTTCAACGCCTAGGTCTGTCATCACACTGTTCAACCGCACAAGTGTTATCCTTTGCTTTGCATAGGGTTCAATTTGCAGTGTATAGGTTTCGACAAAGGTTTCACCATTTCAGAGTGCGGGTGATATGTCCCCATCTTGAATAGCGTCAGTTGGATGTCTGACGTTGATCTTCAAGTCATAAATGTTTAGCTAAAAACGTAAGTCCGTAGTCAATTTAGTTGTGAGAAAGCCTATTTTTTACAATGGAGTGTTCGAAATGTGACTCAACTTCACCCTGTTGACGTTGTACAAAGCTGTTGTTGGCTCCAACGCCACATATCAACTAAAATCCGACAAACATTTATTCAAAATAGCGTTACGTTATAGATTTTGCAAACATAAGTACTTGTTGTTTGATATAGCAGCACAGTGCATAAGCGTATGGAAGTTAATGCTGCATAGCGGAAAAATAAAAGTGGCGTTGAAAAGGAATAGCAGTAATATGAAAGAAGTAAAAACAGCAACTATTCGTAGTTTCTAGTTGTTGTTGCTACTTTTTGTAAATGAATGACATCTTAAGATCAACTATGTCGAACATAAATGTTTACAGTGAGCGCCTCGGTCAGCTCAAGACTCAATGGCGTGGTTATCTGAGTTTTAGTGTAGCAAAAAACACATTTTTCCTCACAAAACTTCTACACTACTTTAAATGAAACAAGTTTCCAGTTATCAGTCACTGTTTATTTATCTCCATGACGCGTTTCAAAGGTTTAAATCTCCATCATTAGGTGGATTTACATTTGTTAGTATGACATTGTGTGTATTTTGTGTCACTTCATGTTGGAGGAACTTGCGGCACCGTCTAGTGGAGAAACAAAACACTATTTCAGAATATGATTTTGGGTTGCTTTTGACAAAAACTAAATGTATATCTAACGGTAAAAATAAAAATAAATTAAGTAAAAGGTTCCTTTCACTACCATAACACATAACATGTATAGTGTCATATTTTGCAAACAAACACGGCGACTGGAAACTATTAGGTGCCAGGATCGTATAACACAAGAGAAAAGATCATCACTAACTACAAATAATATACATTGTAACAACATTCTTACAGAACCAACTTTAAATGATTTTCGAGATGTTTGTTTTGAAGTGTCGAATACATGCATTGTTATGAATATTTCAGGTGGTAAATAAATCCGATTTTTACAAGGTAATACAGCTTAAACTTCTTACTCGTTTGTACAATCAGGCGACATAATACAAACTTTAAGTACAATAATTATGTAGGCTACAGATGTAAAATTATGCACAAGTAACGATTTTGGTTGAGGCTCACAGATATATATGAAAGGCTGGAGGCAGAGGGAGAGGAAGAGAAAAAGTGAGAGGAAGAGACAGGGTGGAAGGAGTGATTGTACAAAAGCAAACTCTACAAAGTAGGGTGTCTTATGATTATGTCTGTTACATGTAATAACTGCCTAAAAGTTGGGATAATACACTTGTTAATTCTTTAAAATACGCATATATACATACAATTTGTGCCATAAGTTAATGTGTGTGTAGTTTCAAGCTGACAGGGGATGTAAGCTCTTGGTGTGGTGATATATTTGTAAATGTACTATTGGGGGTTTGTGCAGTAATACAACTAGATATTTATGGTAAATATTAAGGTGTGTGTGTGTGTGTGTGTGTGTGTGTGTGTGTGTGTGTGTGTGTGTGCGTGTGCGTGTGTGCATTTCAAATTTAATCATGTTAGCAATTCCAGCAAATGGAGATGACACTATTGTAAATATTGTAATTTTTGTCATTTAAAATGGATTCAGGTTGTTTTGTTGGGTGTTTGTATACTCGGAGTGTTTCAAGGATGTCTAGTTTTTCGGCTTTTGGTTGGATGTGTAGGATTCTGATACATGTGTCGTTAACATGGTGTTTTGTTTCATCTATGTGGGTGACTATTGCTGTTATGAGGTAATTTTTTGTTTTTTAGTGCTGCTATGTATATGTTATTTGATTCTAATTTCAAATGATCTACTTGTCTGGTCTATGGATAAGCAGTCGCAGTCCAAATATTCAGTATTGTATACACCTGTGGTATGAAGTGGGTTTCATGTGCTGACATCGTTTGAAGACAATGGCAATCTGATATGAAATGTCAACTGGAAAGGGGATGATATGGAAGATGTCTCCTTTTCTGTTTTTTTGTGATGTGATTGCTTTGCCACTATTAAGTTTCTTTTGGGGTTTCTACTATGGAGCTATTAGAACCGTTTGCAGTAGTTGTTTGTTTTATTATTTCAATTTCTTGTTCATATTTGTCTTCATAGAGTGGTAGTTGGATCGTTCTATTGATCAAGTACCGGAATGCAGCCATTTTGTGGGCTGTGGGGTGACTAGAGGTGTTATGGATTGTAGTATGTGTTTTGGTAGGCTTCTGATAAATTTCAAACAGATGTATGTTATTCTTCATTCTAATGATAAGGTCTACTAAATTTATACTGTCATCTTCTTGGTATTCCACTGTGAATTTCGTGTTTTCATGGGAGTTGTTGAATAATTGGATCAACTCATAGGTGTCGTCTTTGGTGCCTCTGATAAAAATGATTCTATCATCTACATTCTGTAATATTATATGATAGTTTAAGGAGATGGTGATTGGAGTTGAGTATTTTATCTGCAAGTAACTTAAAAATATTTCCGCTAACAATCCACAAAGCATTGACATCATTGCAAGTCCATCTGTTAGTTTGTAGATTTTAATGTTAAATTTAAAATAATTATGTGAAAGTGTGAATTTGAGCAGGTCCATTAGTTTAATAACGTAAGTTGAAGGGAATTTATTGTGCTTTCGTAGGTTTTCGTTGATTATCTGTAGTGTGGGATCTATTGGCACAAATTAGTATAGGTTTTATATGTCAAATAAAGCAAGTGTGGCTCTATCAGGTACTTCTGTGTTTTGACATGTTGTGTAAAATCTTCTGTGTTTTTAAGTGTTCCTTCATTACTGAATGTGTGTGCTTCTTTGAAAATTTAGAAGAATATTTTGTTGATTTTAAATGCTGGTCTGTTCCAACAGTTCACTATAGGACTGACAGGGGTCCCATTTTTGTGTATCTTTGGTTGTATTAGACATCCTAAAACACTCGCTAGTGGCAAAGTCATCACATCACAAAAAACCAAAAGAAAACCATTTTCCATACAATCCCCCTTCTACATAACATTTGATATCAGATTTTCAGTGTCTTCAAACCAGAAGGCATAAGCATATCCTGTACCACAAACAACAACACTGGACAGAAGTTACCCAACATCAGTACATGAAGCCCACTTCATCACACAGATATAGGCCTACACAAAATTGAATGTTTGGATTGTGACTGCTACTAGATAGGCCAGACAGGCAGTTCATTTGAGATTAGATTCAAAGAACACATGGCAGCACTAAAAAACAAAAAAACCACACACACCAGCAATAGCCACCCACATACATGAAACAAAACATCATGTTAACAACACATGTATCAGCAACCTACACATGCAACCAAAAGTCAAAAAACTAGACATCCTTGAAGCACTCCAAATATAAAACACCAAACAAAACAACATGATTCCATTTTAAATGACAAAAATGATAATATATACAATAGTATCATTTCTGTTTGGAGCAGCTGCTTACATTATTAAATTTGCAATATGTGCACGCACGCACGCGCACACACACACACACACACACACACACACACACACTCACACACATACCTTAATATTTACGATAAATATCTAGTTGTGTTACTACCCAACCCCCATTTGTACATTGAATTGACCTCATTTACAAATATATCATCACACCAACAGCTTGCACCCCCTGTCAGCCTGAAACTACTCGTACATCAACTTTTGGCATAAATTGTACGACCATTGTGCACATTTAAAGCATTACAAAGTACATTACCCCAACTTTTAGGCAGTTGTTACAAGTAACGGACATAATCTTAAGACACCCTGCTTTGTAGAGTTTACCCTTGTACAATCAATCCTTCCACCCTGTCTCTCCCTCTCACTTTTTCTCTTTTTCTCCCTCTGCCTCCAGCCTTTCATATCTATCTGTGAGTCCCAATCATAATTGTTATTTATGATAATTTTACATCTGTAGCCAACATAATTATTGTACATAAAGATTGTAACATGTCGCCTGATTGTATAAACGAGTATTAAGCTTAAGCTGTAATACTTTGTAAAAATCGGATTTATTTACCACATGAAATATTTATTCCAATGCATGCATTCGGCACTTCAAAACGAATATCTCCAAAAGTCTTTTAATTTTATTATGTAAGAATGTTGTTACAATCTATATTATTTGTAGTTTGTGATAATGATTTCTCTTCTGTTATACGATCCTGGCACCTAATAGTTTCTAGTCGCCATGTTTGTTTACAAAATATGACAGTACACATGTGATATGTTATGGCAGTGAAAGGAACGTTTTACTTATTTAATTTTTATTTTTACCATTAGATATACATTTAGTTTTAGTCAAAAGAAACCCAAAATCATATTCTGAAATAGTGTTTTGTTTTTCCACTAGTCAGTGCCACAAGTTCCTCTAAAATGTCGTAACACAACACACACACACAAATGTCATACTGGAAAATGTCAATCCATCTGATGAAGGAGGTTTAAACCTTTGGAATGCGTCGTGGAGATAAATAAACAGTGTCTGATAACAGTTAACTTGTTGTTTCAGTTAATGTCAATAACAGTCATGGTAAAGTCTAACCTAAAATGTTCGCATTTAAATCTATACTACTTATTCCTTAATGAAAAATTCGTTTTCTCTTGCATTCAGAACAAGTTTGCAATAGAGTCAACGAGAGATCTTTTCGCTACTTATAAATGTTATGTTTTTCACAAACGTGCAATCCATCACATTTAGCTATGGCATAATAGTTGGCCAATCAGTTCTTATTTGCTAAATAACGTCACCTCAGTCATTATCGAATAGGTTAAAACATTATCCACCCAAGTAAATAACTGCTACATTGTAGACGCAAATCAAAAATATATAACCATGAGTGGGATGGAGCGTCGTGTAGCTGGAGCTGTAGGGGCCATGCAGCACTCATCTGCAATTCGGAGGCCTAGGTCAGCTGCAAATTCTAACAGAAAGATGAGGCTTCTCACGGTAGAGGTGTGAGCCAGCAGTTACTGGAAGTGTTGGGGAGTGATTACCAGGGCACCAGCATTGTGAGGCCTAGTGCAGGGTTGGCTCAAGCAACTAAGAGGATAGGGGAGTGTAACGTCTAGTAAGAAACAAAAACAACATATTATGTAGTAACGAGAAAATTATATGTATCATATTGTGTTACTGTATAAAATTATGTATTTTTTTTTATTATTTATTTTTGAGAATATCTGCGTCGGCGAGTAATGAAACCGCCACAGACGATAAATGTCGAACAAAGATTAAAATAAGTAACTAGTATATAATACGTGACGAATAGCAATTTCTTTGTCTTCTTCATCTGGGAGTCGAACGAGTAAGATATCCTGTGTCGTAGTAGCGAACGCTAGTGTAGCATTTTTTTGTCGAGACTAAGCAATGTACGCCATTACGTGTGAATTCACAAAGGTTTGTAGTCACTGAGATATTTAAAGGTTTTAATAGAGTTGTTTAAATGAAAACTTGTAGTATTTATTGTTAAGCTTGCTTGCATATTATCCCATCCTGTTGAGACATTTTTCAGTTATATAAATATTATCTGTGGTGCTGAGCTGCGTGGAGAACGAAGAGCCGCTGCCGCGGCGTATTTAAACGACTTACAATATAGTCGAGCATACCGCAAGGAAGCGGTAAAATAATAGTAAAATAATATTATTTCTTTTAGCTCCCAGACTGGCAGTGAAGATCAGCAGATTTTATGATGTGTTGCAGATTGATGCGGGCTCCTGATAGGATATAATTTACAGTGCAAATAATTTAATGTACCTTCAGAATCTAATAGGAATCTTGCTGTGCTCCGTTCTGATCTGGCAAACTTTATAGTGACAACGTATTTTTTAATGAGAGTCTCATGTTCTTGGGCTAGTCGTGGTATGAAATAGCATTTTAACGAGAAATAAAATCCACTGCAAACTTGTGTTTTTGAACGATCACACGGACTGTAACATCAGTGCTCATAACAAAGTAATTTCAACTTTTAATCACTATGAAGTAGGGAAGATATATTGATTCTTAGCATGAGTTGCAGTTACGAAAAATCGTTCCTTAAATTGTAGTCCAGATACAGAACAATAAGACTTCCATATATACATTTTATTCCGCTAAAGGGTAATGATGATAAAGAAAAGCAAAGCACAGCATTATTAACAGATATTTCGCAGCTCTTTTCGTATATGCGATAATAAAAAAACGTGAAACTGGCGCCCAACGTGGGGCTCGAACCCACGACCCTGAGATTAAGAGTCTCATGCTCTACCGACTGAGCTAGCCGGGCATGTAGGAGATCTAGTACTTATTCGTAACCACGCTAAATCCTCAGCCACCTTAAAACAGAATAGTAAGTGGCAATTGCCATATTCAGGGCCTTTTGAAGTAATAAGCGTGCCACACGAATGTAGCTATTTGTTAGCACATCCCCATACGGGGAAGATCAAAGGATTGTATTCACGTAAAGATGTGAAGTTATTTATTCAGTGACATATCACTTATAAAGAGTAATAGCTGTAAGAAGATTTTAATTGTGTTTTAGAATATAAGTATGTTAGTATTAAGAAAGAAATTTGTGTGTAATGAAACTTGGAGGAAGTGGATTCAGAAAGTAGGCAATAGCTTACACAGGAAAGATTTTGTTTACAGACAATTAGAGCCATTTAAAAATTATAGGCTCATTAAGCAACGAACATTCTTCTTGTTGATAAAGTGAGAATTAATTTCTTGAATCATTATACAAAGGATTAATTTCTTGAACCATTTTCTATGTGTAGTATGTAAGTGCAATTAATGCTGCAATCTAATATAGTAAGGTAACTGTTGTAATTGTATTAGGATAAGGAACCCTGAGAGAGAGAGTCTTGACTAGCCAAACATGGACTCTGTAATATGCAACAATTATGTGATGTTTGCTGCCAGTAGTGATATGAGAACGACACTGGAGCATAAGCTAATCAAAAAACAAGCCCGTTCCGTGGAAAATCCGCTTTGTATATAACAATGCTTCAATTGAAGCCTGTGTACTTGGTACACGCCCTTGAATATTCATTACGCGATACGCGAATTAAGTCAACCAATGTGGAACCTACACTGTAGTCATATAGGAAAAATCATTAAAAATAATGCTAGTGCTAAATGAAGTATTTATTGATCAATATGCCCAAGTCAAGCTGTCATGCACATGGTAAAATCTGTTTGATAGATGGGTGATAACCAGGCAAGCTACACTGATAAGAAAATTAAAAAATTTCACAAAAGGGCTATATACGCCTAGTAACAATATGAAAAGTGTGTTGTGATAAGGTAAAAACAAATAGACGCCATGTAGATGAGAGTGAGTATGCGAAGAACAGTTAAAAGGTATTAAAAAATAAACTGTGTGCATAAACAATGGAGGAAAGGACGGAATATTGTGTGTAGCAGGGACAGAAAATGACTGTTGTATCTGCACCAATATATACGTCGATAAGTCTAGTGTTGAGTGACAGACTGTCCTAGTGCAGTGCTCAACGAACAATAGACAGTGTATAAAAACAGTAGTTATTGATCCGTTCGGAGTCGAGTTAAACGAACCTAGCTCGACGGGGACATGTAGTATGTGTGTTACGAAACATTTTCACGTGTTGAAAGACGCTTTGGCAGTGTACTAACTGTGGAGTGAGTGAAAATGTGTAGTACAATGTGCGTGTGACGAACCTTGAATACCAGTGTCACAATGCCACAAGAAACCTGTTATCACGCCAAACCATCCTGTGCATACCAGTGAAGCGACGGCTTACTGAACAATAATCGCTTTTAAAAAGTTGCATCTTCTTCCACAGCTAGTAATCTGTGTCCTTAAAGGCAGTACACCGTTGTGGAATGTTTGTTTCATGCGCTACAACGGGGAGCCATGTGGAGAAGCCGAGACGAGTGCCGTGCCGCCAGCCAGCCGGTCGCGGTAAACCACTGCCACTCACCGACATCGGCGAATGGTTCGCCGCGGTTCGCGACTGCTTGGGCACCACGTCAGCACGACGTCGCTGGGTCGTCGAACCCAGCGGCCGTCGGCACGCGGCGTTCCAGACGACGCGACTCAACAATTGCTTCGCGCCGCCAGCTCCGTACAACATTGTTGTCATTCAAATGAACTACCAAATATGTGTTTAATGCACTAACATGAATAGGGTTTAGTGGACACGAAATGACGTGACAAACATTTGTTTTTTTTTCTTGAGTTATTCAATTCGGACTCAAAGTATTCATTGGTTCAGTGATATATAGATATAATATGTTTTCGTCGTCTTAATGGAGTATACTCGCATGAATGCTGGACATTTTAAACCAATTGTCGCGAGTAAATGCAAGGACGATTCATGATACTACTGTAAAAATGTGTAACAAGTGACTTTCATTACAATCCAAAACACAAATATTATATGGGTAACAAAGAGACTAACGGTTTAACATGCTCTCACAAATAGCCTTTGTTATATGTGAACATTGGATAGAATCTGAACTTTTTGTGATCAAACTGGGTATTAAAACAAACCAGACGAGATGACCATGGCTCCGGCGCAGTTTTCCCAGGTTTTCTGATCGCACGTAGCCCGAGTGGGGGAGCCAAATAAATGTAATGACCCTGGGACTAGGTTTATGGTCACCTCGCAAAGTGAAAGAACAGTATAAAAAGTGTAATTAAACCTACAGTGTAAAAGAACTAAAAAGTGTAAAGTGAATGATCCAACCAAGGTAACAGACAATAACCAAACAGACGTTAGTGGCAGCATATTGCCGAACATTTCCAACGTTAGTCAATTGCTGCCAGGGGGCATTGTAACGTCTAGAGAAACAAAAACAATATATTAGGTAGTAATTAGAGAATTAGATGTATCATATTGTATCATTGTATAAAATTATGTATTTTTTTTTATTATTTATTTCTGAAAACGTCTGCGTCGGCGAGTAATAAAACCGACACAGAAGATAAATGTTAAACAGAGATTAAAAAAGGAACTAGTATATAATACGTGTTGAATATGAATGTCTTGGTCGTCTTAATTTGGAAGTTGTGCGAGTAAGATCTCCTGTTGTTGTCGTAGAGAACGCCAATGTAGCATTCTTTTGTCGAGACTAAGCAATGTACGCCATTACGTGTGAATTCACAAAGGTCTGTAATCACTGAGATATTTAAAGGTTTTAATAGAGTTGTTTAAATGAAAACTTGTAGTATTTATTGTTAAGCTTGCTTGCATATTATCCCATCCTGTTGAGACATTTTTCAGTTATATAAATATTATCTGTGGTGCTGAGCTGCGTGGAGAACGAAGAGCCGCTGCCGCGGCGTATTTAAACGACTTACAATATAGTCGAGCATACCGCAAGGAAGCGGTAAAATAATAGTAAAATAATATTATTTCTTTTAGCTCCCAGACTGGCAGTGAAGATCAGCAGATTTTATGATGTGTTGCAGATTGACGCGGGCTGCTGATAGGATATAATTTACAGTGCAAATAATTTAATGTACCTTCAGAATCTAATAGGAATCTTGCTTGTGCTCCGTTCTGATCTGGCAAACTTTATAGTGACAACGTATTTTTTAATGAGAGTCTCATGTTCTTGGGCTAGTCGTGGTATGAAATAGCATTTTAACGAGAAATAAAATCCACTGCGAACTTGTGTTTTTGAACGATCACACGGACTGTAACATCAGTGCTCATAACAAAGTAATTTCAACTTTTAATCACTATGAAGTAGGGAAGATATATTGATTCTTAGCATGAGTTGCAGTTACGAAAAATCGTTCCTTAAATTGTAGGCCAGATACAGAACAATAAGACTTCCATATATACATTTTATTCCGCTAAAGGGTAATGATGATAAAGAAAAGCAAAGCACAGCATTATTAACAGATATTTCGCGGCTCTTTTCGTATATGCGATAATAAAAAAACGTGAAACTGGCGCCCAAAAACGCGGGCCCCGAATTTGCAGTGGCCACAAATATAAAATTTTATGTATTTTTCTTTCAGTGTTGATTGTTATGTATGTGTAGATATATATGCATTTAGTGATAAATGGTATGTATGTATATCATGATCAATGCTATGTATTAGTGAATGTGTAAACACTCTTTCATGACAAAACGTACTACTGCAAACGAGTCTGAGAAGACGATCCTGATAGTACTGAGAAGCTGTAACGACTACGTAATCCGGGGGCAGCCGAACCCCGAGATAAGATAAACTAAAGGTAAGACTACAGTGTAGTTGTCCTGTTTGTAGAAGTCGAGCTCCAGTGAAGTGATCTCATTTCGCTAGTGGTGTGCATATTGTGCGTAGTTTGATGTTAGTGTTTGTGACAGGACAAAGTTGATGGTAGATAGTAATTTTTAGTGTGCAGTTAGTGTAGATAAATTAACGTATTTTGTGTGCAAGGGGCAAAACTGTCAGACTTTGTGGTTTAGTAAGCAATTTATGAATATGGTTAAGTTGCGTAGTCAACGTCCGAGCAATATGGATACTGAGGAACAACAATTAGTTAGTGCAGGAAATGTGGAACCGGGTACCTCAAGTAGTACTAGTACTCTCTTTGAGGATATAACATGTGAGAATGTGGGGGCAGGGGCACAGGAAGTGGTGCCACCGCCCACTAGTCCTCAAGGGGATGTAGAGAAAGAAGTTGTACCACCACCAGAAAAGCAGGAACCAGAGAGTGGTAATCTGCCTGGTGGGTATTCGCTTCAGGCTATATTAGAGCGCGTGCTGAATTACCAGGCAGAATTTGCGCAACAGCAAGTCGAGCGAGACCGCCAGCAAGATGAGCGAGATCGCCGGCAAGCTGAGCGGGACCAGCAACTTGTGCAATCGTTAGAAAACATGAAAAAAGAGATTGCAGATATGAAACAGAATTATGAGTCGATACCTAAGGCCGTGCAGGAGCCGACTGAACAGGTCAACAACCTGCAAGTAGCAAACACTAACAGGGTAGACGAAATAGGTGTATTAGCCAATCGAGTAGAAAAGCTAGAAATAGATTCCACGCAGCTTGTAGAGCAGAAGTGGAACGAACAAGCAACTAAAATTGAAACAGAATTCAACTCATGGCTAGAAGTGAAGGAGTGTGAGATTGACAAGAACATTAATTCCAAAGTACAAGCAGCCATAGCAAATAGAGGCTCCGAATCGTTCAGTACCGCAGTGAATAGTCAGGTACAGAACGACGTGCAAACCATCAAACAAATACTCAGTGAGGATATTCTGCAGTGGCAAGTGAATATGAACAAACGGATATCCGACCTGGAGAAGGGTTTAGCACAAAGCAGAAAACGTTTGGAAGAGGAACCTCTGTCGCCAACAGCCCATGGTTTCGGCAACGCACAAACTTATACGCGATACAACAATGGGGAATCTGTAGTCGATAATGCGAAGAGCTGTAGCTTCGGTTCGGAGCACACAGCATATGTCCAAGGAGCAAAACCATGTAGTTCAAAAATATTAGTGGAAGAAAGTTTAATCAAAAATAGACAATTTCAAACGTTTACTACTGAACGGAAATCAGTACACCCAGTAGTATTCATAAAAAGCTTTAAAAATATCTTGTCCAGTGTGTGGAACGAAACACAGAAAATTCAATACGTAATGTCGTACATTCAAGGTGATGCAGCGTTGTGGGCTACAGAAGTAGCAGACAGCTGCATGACATACGAACAGTTCGAAAGGGCATTTCTATCGAAATATTGGTCGCCTTGTATACAAGAGCGGCTAAGAAAAGAAGTATATAATCCCGAACCGTACTCACCTCGTCTGGGGAATTTGAGACGGTATTTTGAAAAATATATAAACAAAACACGCTACTGGGACGAGCCTATATCACCAAGAGACATAATAAGACTACTAAAATCACATTTACCCATTCATATCAAAGAGAAATTAATACACGTACCAGAAAGCGATATGGAAAACTTCCTGTCTGTTCTAGATTCTATAGACTTGATACAGGAAGACGCAAAATCAGCGTGTGATCACTCGCGGAATAATGGGTCAGGATGTAAACATGACAGAAATAGTAGTGCACAAAACCACAACCATGGAAATGGTGGGGGTGGTAACAAGCGGCAAGAACATTCGCAAAATGGTAGTAATGGTAGAGGCCAGAACGGGTATGGACAAACAACTTATAACAAAAGGCGTCGATTTGACGACCGGTACGAATCTGGAATGTCAGGGACCAACCGCTGGAAAAATGCGCGAGGTCAGTGGCAGAGCAATTATAGTGATAGTAATCGAAATTGGCAGCAAAATCAGCGAAGAAGCCCAGAGCGACAGGGTAATGACCGGTACGACAACAATAGACCACCGCCGCAAAACGCGCCTATTGCGCAGCCGTGGCGGCTGACAAATCAGAGTGTACATATAGTGGAGGTCGCGGACAATAGCCTTCCAAGTACTTCACAAGCAACTAATCCAGCAAACTAGAATCGGCCTCGATATGCTCTCCATCGATGGCCGAGGGATGGAGTGAGAGCAACACGAGTGATAATAATATACCTGGGATACGTATGCTGCGATACAACGATGGTGTCAGTATGGATAAAGATCTACTGAACGAACCACACGAATGTAAGAAAGATAATAACGAAAATGTGCAAGCTATTATCGAAGCGAAAATCAATGATGTTGCAGTGAATATAATCATCGACACAGGTGCCTCAGTAAGTGTAATGAGTATGGAGTTATTTAAGGCACTGGGAAAAGGACATAGCATTCCGACTTTCCCGGTTAATAATTGTAAGGTGTCTGGAGCCATTGGTGCACAGAGCCAATCAGTTAAGTACCAGGTGCAGGTGGAGATTTGTAAGGAGGGCGAAGCCATAGTGAGCTCGTTCCTCGTTGTTAAAGGATTGAAGGTGGCCTGCATTCTGGGAGTAGATTTTCTCCGTGAGAGGGACGCATTGATCGACCTCTCCTTGGGGAAATTAAGCATAGTTAATAGGGGTAGGAGGATTGAGTTATCTATGATGAAATCGAAGGAGGTACTTGTGCCGTGTTGTAATCGAATCAATATCAAGGGTAGGAACCCTTGGGTACTACACCTTGATGATTTGTCACATGCAGCAGACCTCTATTACCCGAATTTAGAGGATCGAAATTTTGAAACAAATGTTGAGGCATTTCAAACCAAAGTGCAGGAATCTGAAGGTTTAAGCGGTAAACAAAAGCAACAGTTGACGCAGCTGCTATCGGAATACACTATGGTATTTACCGACCGACCAGGAATAGTCAAAGGGTACCACTATCACATAGAGGTGATGCCCCACAAAACATACTGTCGCGCAACTTACTCCATCCCTTGGTCGAGGAGGGAAGTAGTGGCTAAAGAGATTCGGAAGATGTTGGCACACGAATGTAGCTGTTTGTTAGCACATCCCCAGACGGGAAAAATCAAAGGACTGTATCCACATAGAGATGTAAAGTTATTTATTCAGTGACATGTCTGATGTAAATAGTAGTTATAAGAAGATTTTAATTGTGTTTTAGAATATAAGTATGTTAATATTAAGAAAGAAATTTGTGTGTAATGAAACTTGGAGGAAGTGGATTCAGAAAGTAGGCAATAGCTTACACAGGAAAGATTTTGTTTACAGACAATTAGAGCCATTTAAAAATTATAGGCTCATTAAGCAACGAACAATCTTCTTGTTGATAAAGTGAGGATTAATTTCTTGAATCATTATACAAAGGATTAATTTCTTGAACCATTTTCTATGTGTAGTATGTAAGTGCAATTAATGATGCAATCTAATATAGTAAGGTAACTGTTGTAATTGTATTAGGATAAGGAACCCTGAGAGAGAGAGTCTTGACTAGCCAAACATGGACTCTGTAATATGCAACAATTATGTGATGTTTGCTGCCAGTAGTGATATGAGAACGACACTGGAGCATAAGCTAATCAAAAAACATGCCCGTTCCGTGGAAAATCCGCTTTGTATATAACAATGCTTCAATTGAAGCCTGTGTACTTGGTACACGCCCTTGAATATTCATTACGCGATACGCGAATTAAGTCAACCAATGTGGAACCTACACTGTAGTCATATAGGAAAAATCATTAAAAATAATGCTAGTGCTAAATGAAGTATTTATTGATCAATATGCCCAAGTCAAGCTGTCATGCACATGGTAAAATCTGTTTGATAGATGGGTGATAACCAGGCAAGCTACACTGATAAGAAAATTAAAAAATTTCACAAAAGGGCTATATACGCCTAGTAACAATATGAAAAGTGTGTTGTGATAAGGTAAAAACAAATAGACGCCATGTAGATGAGAGTGAGTATGCGAAGAACAGTTAAAAGGTATTAAAAAATAAACTGTGTGCATAAACAATGGAGGAAAGGACGGAATATTGTGTGTAGCAGGGACAGAAAATGACTGTTGTATCTGCACCAATATATACGTCGATAAGTCTAGTGTTGAGTGACAGACTGTCCTAGTGCAGTGCTCAACGAACAATAGACAGTGTATAAAAACAGTAGTTATTGATCCGTTCGGAGTCGAGTTAAACGAACCTAGCTCGACGGGGACATGTAGTATGTGTGTTACGAAACATTTTCACGTGTTGAAAGACGCTCTGGCAGTGTACTAACTGTGGAGTGAGTGAAAATGTGTAGTACAATGTGCGTGTGACGAACCTTGAATACCAGTGTCACAATGCCACAAGAAACCTGTTATCACGCCAAACCATCCTGTGCATACCAGTGAAGCGACGGCTTACTGAACAATAATCGCTTTTAAAAAGTTGCATCTTCTTCCACAGCTAGTAATCTGTGTCCTTAAAGGCAGTACACCGTTGTGGAATGTTTGTTTCATGCGCTACAACGGGGAGCCATGTGGAGAAGCCGAGACGAGTGCCGTGCCGCCAGCCAGCCGGTCGCGGTAAACCACTGCCACTCACCGACATCGGCGAATGGTTCGCCGCGGTTCGCGACTGCTTGGGCGCCACGTCAGCACGACGTCGCTGGGTCGTCGAACCCAGCGGCCGTCGGCACGCGGCGTTCCAGACGACGCGACTCAACAATTGCTTCGCGCCGCCAGCTCCGTACAACATTGTTGTCATTCAAATGAACTACCAAATATGTGTTTAATGCACTAACATGAATAGGGTTTAGTGGACACGAAATGACGTGACAAACATTTGTTTTTTTTTCTTGAGTTATTCAATTCGGACTCAAAGTATTCATTGGTTCAGTGATATATAGATATAATATGTTTTCGTCGTCTTAATGGAGTATACTCGCATGAATGCTGGACATTTTAAACCAATTGTCGCGAGTAAATACAAGGACGATTCATGATACTACTGTAAAAATGTGTAACAAGTGACTTTCATTACAATCCAAAACACAAATATTATATGGGTAACAAAGAGACTAACGGTTTAACATGCTCTCACAAATAGCCTTTGTTATATGTGAACATTGGATAGAATCTGAACTTTTTGTGATCAAACTGGGTATTAAAACAAACCAGACGAGATGACCATGGCTCCGGCGCAGTTTTCCCAGGTTTTCTGATCGCACGTAGCCCGAGTGGGGGAGCCAAATAAATGTAATGACCCTGGGACTAGGTTGACGGTCACCTCGCAAAGTGAAAGAACAGTATAAAAAGTGTAATTAAACCTACAGTGTAAAAGAACTAAGAAGTTTAAAGTGAATGTTCTAACCAAGGTAACAGACAATAACCAAACAGACGTTAGTGGCAGCATATTGACGAACATTCTTAACGTTAGTCAATTGCTGCCAGGGGGCATTGTAACGTCTAGTAAGAAACAAAAACAACATATTATGTAGTAACGAGAAAATTATATGTATCAAATTGTGTTATTGTATAAAATTATGTATTTTTTTTATTATTTATTTTTGAGAATATCTGCGTCGGCGAGTAATGAAACCGCCACAGACGATAAATGTCGAACAAAGATTAAAATAAGTAACTAGTATATAATACGTGACGAATAGCAATTTCTTTGTCTTCTTCATCTGGGAGTCGAACGAGTAAGATATCCTGTGTCGTAGTAGCGAACGCTAGTGTAGCATTTTTTTGTCGAGACTAAGCAATGTACGCCATTACGTGTGAATTCACAAAGGTCTGTAATCACTGAGATATTTAAAGGTTTTAATAGAGTTGTTTAAATGAAAACTTGTAGTATTTATTGTTAAGCTTGCTTGCATATTATCCCATCCTGTTGAGACATTTTTCAGTTATATAAATATTATCTGTGGTGCTGAGCTGCGTGGAGAACGAAGAGCCGCTGCCGCGGCGTATTTAAACGACTTACAATATAGTCGAGCATACCGCAAGGAAGCGGTAAAATAATAGTAAAATAATATTATTTCTTTTAGCTCCCAGACTGGCAGTGAAGATCAGCAGATTTTATGATGTGTTGCAGATTGACGCGGGCTGCTGATAGGATATAATTTACAGTGCAAATAATTTAATGTACCTTCAGAATCTAATAGGAATCTTGCTTGTGCTCCGTTCTGATCTGGCAAACTTTATAGTGACAACGTATTTTTTAATGAGAGTCTCATGTTCTTGGGCTAGTCGTGGTATGAAATAGCATTTTAACGAGAAATAAAATCCACTGCGAACTTGTGTTTTTGAACGATCACACGGACTGTAACATCAGTGCTCATAACAAAGTAATTTCAACTTTTAATCACTATGAAGTAGGGAAGATATATTGATTCTTAGCATGAGTTGCAGTTACGAAAAATCGTTCCTTAAATTGTAGGCCAGATACAGAACAATAAGACTTCCATATATACATTTTATTCCGCTAAAGGGTAATGATGATAAAGAAAAGCAAAGCACAGCACTATTAACAGATATTTCGCGGCTCTTTTCGTATATGCGATAATAAAAAAACGTGAAAGGAGTTATGTACGAATTTTACTAAGGAGGATCAGGTAGTGAAACTGGGTGGAACAGCGAACAGTCTTCATATGGACGGGGAATAAGATGTAGGTGGTGACCTGGTGAAGATAGATAGTCAAACTGGTGGCACTAACTTGCATTTCGTGTAAGTGTTTTAGGGTCATAATCGGCCTTATCTTAATGCGGCTGTTAGGCGCGTTAACACGGGGCTGGGGAGGGTGCTGATGGCAGAAGGCACGGGTCACATCTTAGTGGTGCCAGTTGGGTCTATCAGCAGGTCAGGATTCATTAGGCATGGCCTTCACCTCAATAGGTGTGAGAAGGGAATGCTGGCAAAGCCTATAGGTTAGTGTAGTACGTGGTGGTGGTGGTGGGATCACTCATGGAAAAATTCCTGTTGTAGTTGGTGTTAGAGCTGCACCCATCTCAGATTGAAGTCAGGTGATGGGTAAACCTACTTCAAGGAAGTTCCTCTAACTAAAGATTCACCTTCTAAGGATTTAATGTTCCCAAAATGAGAAGGAATTAGCATATTTCATTTACATACTAGAGGTACTAGAAATAAAATTAGTGAAGTGCTTTTAGATGTTGACTCTGAAATTATTGGTGTATCAGAGCACCACTTAAATAATTTGAGAATTCGGAGGCTTCCTTTATCAGGATACAGATTAGCTGACTGTTTTCAAGGAGTTCCTTGTGGGGTGGCTATGTATGTAAAAAAATCCATTTGAGTCCATAGACGTACCACAACACTGCACTGAACAGATATTTGAATGTTGTGCAGGAGCAGTCGAATTTAGTGAAACTAAACTTCTAATGTTTTTGTTTATAGGTCCCCTAACTCTGACTCAGAGCGTTTCTCCTGAAGCTGGATAGGGTTCTTCATTCAATTTGTAGGAAGTACCAGAAATTAGTTATATGTGATGACTTCAATATTAATTTTGTATATGCTGGTGCAAGAAAAGCATGTTTGTAGATCTCATAAATTCATATGATCTGATGTTTTTTCCAGTTAGAGTGCAAGGGAACAGTACCACAGCCATAGACAGTATTTTTATTCATTTTTCATAACTAGATGGGCAATCTGTTAGTAAAGGGGTGCATGGACTTTCGGACAATAATGCACAAATTTTAACACTGAAAGGCTATTGTACTCAAACCAATATCATATTTAATTACAAACTATGTAGGAAAGTTAATCTAACAGCTACAGAGAATTTTTTAAACCTTGTCAAGGAACAAGATTGGCAGGATGTTTATAGTGCTGAGAACATAGATGGTAAAAACAATGCTTTCTTTAACACATTTCTCATGCTCTTTGAGAGTTGCTTTCCAGCCCAGTTGGCTGACTAATGGGGTAAGGATATTTTGTAGAAATAAATGGAAATTAGGTCAGAATCCAGCTACAGTAGCCCATTACGAACATTATTATAAGGTGCTTAAAAATGTTATTAGGAAGGCAAAGAGTATGTGGTATGCAAATAGAATAGCTAATTCACAGGATAAAATTAGAACCATATGGTCTGTTTTGAAGGAAGTGTTTGGTCAGCAGCACAAGGTCAACAGTATAAAGTCAGTTTGCAGTAAAAATATTTCTGTTACTGATAAATCATATATATGTATAGTATTTAACAATCATTTTCTGAGCATTGCTGGTGAATTAAATAAAAATTTAATTTCTACATGGAATCAAATAACTTTCTTGACATATGCCTTTCCGAGATTGATGTCTGAAATACTCCTCTGTGATGCAGACAAGAGGGAGATTGAGTCAATAATTAAATCGGTGGACTCTCATGGTTATGATGGAGTGTCTAGCAGAAGTATTGAATATTGAATAAAGCAGAATATTGAAGTACTCTGATGCACATGTTAGCCCTGTATTTAGCCATATTTGTAATTTTTCCTTTAGGAATGATCAGTTTCCTGGACGATTAAAGTACTCATTATAAAAGGTGCTTTATAACAGGGGAGCAAAGAATAATGTAGACAATTTAGACGTATTTCTCTGCCATCAGGGTTTGCTGAATTTATTGAAAAGGCTGTGTATGTATGGATAATTGATCATTTTATATCACACCTTTTGCTATCAGATGTACAGTCCGGCTTTAGAAGTCGTTTAACAACTAAAAATGCTATATTCCCTTTTGTCCGTGAGGTACTGGATGGGTTAAACAAATGGTTTATAACGCTAAATCACATCAATACTCAGTTTTTACAGTTTCTAACACAGAATTCAGCAAAACCCGACGTTTTAATTTCACAGAAGGGGCATATGATTAGTGAAACTGAACACTTCAAATTTCAAGGTGTTCAGACAGATGGTAAGCTGTCGTCGAAAGCTCACGTTCAGGATCTTGTTCAAAGACTTAATACTGCCATTTTTACTATTCGAACGGTATCTGAAGTGAGTGATCATTCGCCTATGTCGTATGGTATTATATTTTGGGGTAACTCTTCCCATTCAAAAGGGATATTTTTGGCTCCGAAATGGATGATCGGCAATAAGTTGTGTAAGTTCACGAGCCTCTTGTTGACCCCTCTTCATGACTCTTGGTATTCTGACATTGGCCTCCAGATATATACAGGGTGAGTCACCTAACGTTACCGCTGGATACATTTCGTAAACCACATCAAACACTGACGAACCGATTCCACAGACCGAACGTAAGGAGAGGGGCTAGTACAATTGTTTAATACAAACCATACAATGTTAGCACATCTGAACATATAAACAAATACGTAATCAGTGCCGTTTGTTGCATTGTAAAATGTTAATTACATCCGGAGATATTGTAACCTAAAGTTGACGCTTGAAACCTCCGACGTTCAGTTGCGTGTTGTAACAAACACGGGCCACGGTCGGCGAGCAGCATCTGCAGGGACATGTTTACGATGACGACCGTGTTTACGAGTGTGGCTGTAGTGCACTATTGTGGTTTGGTCTAGCTGTCGCAGTGTCCGCATGTAGCTCTTGCTGCTACTGTTATTCTGCATTCGTCTCCGCATGCAGACCAACTGTAGTACACCGTGTTACCAGACGTCTGTGATAGTGTAGTGTTGTAGGAACTATGACCATTGTGTATTCGAACTCTGAAAAGGCGGAGATGATACTCATCTATGGCGAGTGTCGACGAAATGCAGCTGAAGCCTGCAGGATGTATGCAGAACGGTACCCGGACAGAGAGCATCCAACGTGCCGCACATTGCAAAACATCTACCGCCATCTGTATGCAACAGGTATGGTCGTAGCACGCAAACGGGTCCGTAACAGGCCCGTCACAGGAGAAGCGGGTGCAGTTGTTGTGTTAGCTGCTGTTGCCATCAACCCACACATGAGTACACGGGACATTGCGAGAGCCGGTGGACTGAGTCAAAGTAATGTCATGCGCATACTGCATCGTCACCGCTTTCAACCGTTTCATGTGTCGCTACATCAGCAATTACATGGTGATGACTTTAATCATCGAGTGCAATTCTGTCAATGGGCATTAACAGAGAATGCGTTGCAGTTCTACCTGTTTACCGATGAAGCGGGTTTCACAAACCACGGGGCAGTGAATCTACGGAACATGCATTACTGGTCCGTGGACAATCCTCGCTGGCTCAGACAGGTAGAGCGACAGCGACCATGGACTGTAAATGTATGGTGCGGAATCATTGGCGACCACCTCATTGGTCCTCACTTCATTGCAGGGGCCCAAACAGCTGCAACATACATCGCGTTTCTACAGAATGATCTGCCAACGTTGCTCGAAAATGTCCCACTGGAAACGCGTCGACGTATGAGGTATCAGCATGATGGTGCACCTGCACATTCCGCAATTAACACTAGGCTGACCCTTGACAGGATGTTCCCGGGCGTTTTATAGGACGTGGAGGACGCATAAATTGGCCAGCCCGTTCTCCTTATCTTACACCTCTGGACTTCTTTCTGTGGGGTACGTGAAAGGAGAATGTGTACCGTGATATGCCTACAACCCCAGAGGATATGTAACACCGTATTGTGGCAGCCTGCAGCGACATTACACCAGATGTACTGCGGCGTGTACGACATTCATTACGCCAGAGATTGTAATTGTGTGCAGCAAATGATGGCGACCACATTGGCCTGACATGTCGGGACACACTCTATTCCACTCCGTAATTGAAAACGGAAACCACGTGTGTACGTGTACCTCACCCCTCATGGTAATGTACATGTGCGTCAGTGAAAAAGACCAATAAAAAGGTGTTAGCATGTGGACGTAATGTGCTGTTCCAGTCTCTTCTGTACCTAAGGTACATCACCGTTCCCTTTGGATCCCTACATAATTCGGTGCTCTCCGATACACACATATCGAACAGCGGAGGAGTGGTACTCAAGCGTCAACTTTAGGTTACAATATCTCCGGATGTAATAAACATTTTACGATGCAAGAAACGGCACTGATTACGTATTTATTTATACGTTCAGATCTGCTAACGAAACTAGCGGGGTTCCATTTAAAAAAACGTAGGTTTGTGTTAAAAAACATACTTCCGCGCATGTTTTATGGTGTGTATTAACCAATTACACTAGCCCCTCTCCTCACGATCGGTCTGTGGAATCGATTCGTCAGTACTTGATTGGTTTACGAAATATATCCAGCGGTAATGTTAGGTGACTCACCCTGTATATATATATATATATATATATATATATATATATATATATATATATATATATATATACCTTACTAAGAATAAGCAGCTTTCACTCGGTTGATATTCGGCAGAAATCAAACCTGCATTTGGATCGGACTTCCTTAAGTCTTGTGCAGAAATGTGTGCAGTATACTGCTGCATCCATTTCCAGTATTTTCCTAAAATTTTATTAGTTATATTATGTGGGTTTTGGCAATGTGTTCTTGTTGTTGTAACTCTTGTTTGTGATGCTGATGGTTTCTGTCGTGGAGACATTGGTGCATGTGGATGTGATGTCGAATGATGTGAATATTGTATGTGGCTTTTGTGGGTGTTGGTGTACTGACGCAACTGATATTTTGTATCAGCTTTTCGGTGTGGGTATGCTTTGTTTGATTGTATATAGTTAATATTTCTGCAAGAGTGTATGTATTATTTGTAGGTGCACTTTCGAATTTTGCAACTGGCTGTATCGGTGTACCTTGCTTATGAGTTATTTGCTGGCAGTTTAGTATGGCTATCTTTGGGATCTTTTGTTGCTATTTCATTTTTTGTTCTTGTGAATATTTGGGAGACGTTTTTGGAAGGTGAACATGCAGGGAAAATTATGTAGCATGACCGGCAACAGCACCGATTTTCCACTTTTTTCTGTTGTCTAACGCGCTTTGAGGGTTAGTGAATGAATGACTCAGCGTGGTTAAAAATTTCGGGAACGGCATCATGGAACCACTGGAATCAGTTTTTATGCTATTTATTCACACACCATCAGTTTCGATCAAGAGAATTCTAGTCACAGATTGAGATTATATCACGTTAAAAGAACGTTCCTTGTCGTCAAAAACGCAGGTGTTTCCAGTTGCACAACCTGTCTCACCTACATGCAACTATTATACATTTTGCATCAGTGATCAAGCAATAAAAATGTATAAAATATCAAATCCATGTAAAAGTGAAAGACATGAAATGAAAACAATTAGCTGTTTCCTTAAGCCTGATACACTGATGATTCGTGACTTGAAGATCGTTATCTTTGAATAAACATACGTTCTAGGATCTTTTGGTGGTTCCATGCTGCAATTCCATAAATGCATTGGAGCTATTAGGTTAAATATCTCCATGTGTTCTCCACACAATCTAACATGTATCCAGTCCCTCTTTTTTAAGCCAGCTAATGAGTCTTCATCACCCTAGAAGTAATAATAGCACGATTTTAATAACATCTCATGGTGACATACTGTCATTTTTGTGTGACATACTATGAGCTTGGCAGCTCTTTATGTAGAGGACGATTGTTAGAATGCAACTGTCGTAAGGAACGATGATATTACTTTACAGGATTTTCTTTAAATCTTGCTATTGTGAATTCTCTTAAGCTTTTAATTATATGGAGAATAGAGCGACTTTATTTACGAGGAATGACAGTATCCACCACTTGTAGGGCGTCGATTTTAAATGTTGGTTATGAATTCGAATCCTTAAAGAGTACGCTATTCAGCACTTCCTCTTTCTTTACAAAATTAGGAACTTTGTATTCGTACCTATGGCCAAAACGTTAATCTGAAAGAGTTTTGTACTTTCTAGACTCATTCGGAAAAAGAAAATCACTGATCCATCAACTTGTCAGACTTCGTAAATTTTTTCAAGCTATACCAAGAGTGATAGTGCACTACAAATATGGCCATCGTAGGACACTGTCATTTTAAAGCCGCATTCCACTCAGTTCTGAGCCACAACACGCCCAGAGTCATGTGTCAGACAGTGTATTGTTCTACCGCAAAGTTACTTACAAAATTTTAGACCTCTCTTCAAGACGTTCTTTAGGTACGCTATACGCTAGCCAATGGTGTCTGTTAATGGTTGCATAATAGTACACAATTGAAGCAAATGCTTTCACAGGTTGGAATGATAACTGTTCCATTTACAGAGCATCAATGAAGGTAGTGATAATGCGATGAGTCCTGGATGAAAATGTGATAATATTTCACCTATTGACATAACCATTATACAGGGAAACGATTTTCTCTCTATAAAGGGAGAGCACATAACTTGTTGGCATTATAGGTTTTGGAGCTACTACAATATCTTGCCACATGTGTATTTCCAGAATAAGTTTCTTGTGGAAGAGAGCCTTTGTCAGAATCAGAGTAGACTTGTTAATCATTGTGCTATAATTACAGTGCCTTCAGTTGTGTGTATTGCACGTAACACAGCAACTGTTGATCCAATGTCTGCCAGAAGATGGATTATATAAAATAAAAGTTAGTCACTATTTTATTCTCTGTCTCATCTTCTTGGAAAGAAAGAAGGAAAATTGGTATTAATACACCGTCAACAACAGGGTTGTTAGGGAAAAGTAATCATGTATGTATATTAAAAGAAGCCGTCCCCATATTTGCCACATGTGGTTTAAAGAAAACATGAAACATATGTGAACGGTTAAACGAGTGAATCAACCGCCGCCCTGTCGATGGGATGGATTACCATAGTGCCACTTCGGTCTCGCACCCTCTTGACAGTGCAGGAAAGCAGTGACTGTTAATGTTAGAAGTGCTCCTTGATGAGGAAAAACGGACATCTCTAAACAGAGCAATCACAGAAGCCAGACAGACAGCCAGACATACAAGAGAGGTAGCTGCGAAGAATCACTGGGTAACAGATGAAAATATTCAAGTTATCGACGAAATACAGAAGTTCAAAAAAGTCCAAAGTTACAGCAACTTAGGATAGAAATAAACAGTAAGTCCTTGGAAACCAAGGTAAAATATCTGCAGTCAAAATGTGAAAGAAAACGGAAATGAACCGGTTGTCGGAAATGCTGTTGTATCATACAGATAAATCAAAATGAACTTCAATGAAATTAAAAGTAAAAGGTATGGGCTCTTATGTAGAAAAAGAAAAGGGAGTATATCGAAGACACAAGCGATCTAGTATTAAAGTCATGGTTCAGCAGAGCTTTGTGAGTCTTGCGATTGAATAAAACAGAAGAGACATTTCATCGTGATTTCTGAAAATATTGGAGGAAAAGGCAACCAAACACGTATTCAGGTTGGTGTGTAGCATCTGGTGACTTACCATTACACTTTCTGAAAAATATCATTCACACTGTCCCAAAGGTACCAGTGGCAGATATGTGCGAGAACAATCACACGATCAATTTAACGAATTATGCATCATGTTTCTGACAAGAATAATATACAGAAGACTATAAATGGAACTGAGGATATGTACCGGCCGGCGTGGCTGAGCGGTTCTAGGCGCTACAGTCTGTAACCGCGTGACCGCTACGGTCGCAGGTTCGAATCATGCCTCGGACATGGATGTGTGTGACGTCTTTAGGTTAGTTAGGTTTAAGTAGTTCTAAGTTCTAGGGGACTGATGACCTCAGCAGTTAAGTCCCATAGTTCTCAGAGCAATTTTTTTGTTTTTTTGTTTTGAGGATCTGCATGACAACGATCAGTTTGTCTTGTCTTGAAGAAACGTAAATGTGTCAGAGAGACAGACCGGCGCTTGATAGTGCAAGCAACACTTGTATTTGTCAACTTAGATACAGCGATTGACCGCATAAAACGGTGCAAATTTCGAATTTCAGAGGAAAACAGGAGTAAGATGTACGGAAATAAGGCTAACATAAAATAAAGGAGCCAAATATGGACACTTATCCAAATATAGCCACCGTATCTAAATTCTCCAGTAACTTGTGCACTCATGCGGTATTAGCATGAGCTGCTTCAGAGGTGACTGGCAAGTCCAGTACAATGCGGGAAACAAGAAGCGTTGCCTGTGACAGTGCTGTATCTTGTGTTTTATTTTCAGAACAATGGCGAATTTTTGGGCTGTTATAGTTACAGAATGTGTTTCACTGTGAATTATAATATTGAAGAACCAGCTTCTTAATAGTAGGACGATAGCATTCTTTGCTTTATCTTGGATTCTTTGAACATGTTTTACCTCAGCTTTACCTTTGGCAATCAAGCACCATCACAATGCAGCCCGTTCTACCAATGGCCCCCATGTAGATGTTATTGAATAAAATGACACAGTGAAGATACAAAATGCTCAGCGTGCAATAAATTGTATTCGCCGAACAACAAAGGACAAAAATAGACTCGGTGGATATATTGCTTTTTGCGGGGTCATGAAAAATTCAGTGCACAAATTTCACGTAAAACTACAGTTATTTTCACTCTGCGTTGGGAAAGTAAATATTAATATTTGGATGTTTTCTAGTATTAACTAATTTTTACGAGTTATTATGCGGTTAACGATTTTATTACCGTCTCTACAGATTTTGCATGCCTGTAATACGTAGGGGCAATGTTAGGAACACCTATCTCATAAATAAAAGACAGCCACTTTTTTGCATTCGATTAGTTTCTACATTCTTCTTAAAACTGTAACAAAAATTGACCTTGTCGCAAATAGTAAACATCGTTGGGTGTTTAATGAAGCTTGAACCCTTTTTTGTTCCAGAAATTTTCTTGATTTACAAGTGATTATAGATAAAAGAGGGCCATATTTGAAAGCCTTATCTTCCAATGACTTACAGGAGCCAGAGGGAATAACAAGAATGGAAAATTAAGAACGAACTGCTCGGCTTAAAAAGGGTATATGAATGAGATGCAGAACTACATCCCTACTCTTTAATCTATAAATCTAAGAAACAAGAACGGAAATACAGTGAGTTTCAAATTCATTGTGACAGGAAATCAAAGAAAAGACTCACTGGTGACATTGCAATTCTAACTGAAAGTGAAGAAAAACTACAAGATCAGTTACATGGAACGAACAGCTTAATGAGTAGAGAACATAGAATGAGAGTAAATAGAAGGAATAGGAAAGTAGTGTGTAATAGCAGATATCAGGTTAGCGACGAACGTAACGTCGAAGTCGTAACCACGAAGCAAATAAAGTTAAAAAATTCCTCTGCCTTATAAGGAAAAAACGCAATACGGACGAAGCAAGCAGGATATAATACGCAGAGGAAGAAGACAGGTATCAAACATTGGCTCTCGTTTGAAGACCAAATCGCCTAACCGAGTTAGGTGCCGCAGTGGTTAGCACACTGGACTCGCATTTGGGAGGACGACGGTTCAATCCTGCTTCCGACCATCCTGCTTTAGGTTTTCCGAGATTTCCCTAAATCGCTTTAGTCATATGCCGGGATGGTTCCTTTGAAAGGGCACGGCCGACTTCCTTCCCCATCCTTCTCTAATCCGATGAGATCGATGATCTCGCTGTTTGGTCTCTTCTTCCAAATCCACCAAACCAAATCGCTTAGAATGTACGTTTGGAGCATACAGGGTGTTACAAAAAGGTACGGCCAAACTTTCAGGAAACATTCCTCACACACAAAGGAAGAAAATATGTTATGTGGACATGTGTCCGGAAACGCTTAATTCCCATGTTAGAGCTCATTTTATTACATCTCTTCAAATCACATTAATCATGGAATGGAAACACACAGCAACAGAACGTACCAGCGTGACTTCACTTTGTTACAGGAAATGTTCAAAACGTCCTCCGTTAGCGAGGATACATGCATCCACCCTCCGTCGCGTGGAATCCCTGATGCGCTGATGCAGCCCTGGAGAATGGCGTATTGTATCATAGCCGTCCACAATACGAGCACGAAGAGTCTCTACATTTGGTACCGGGGTTGCGTAGACAAGAGCTTTCAAATGCCCCAGTAAATGAAAATCAAGAGGGTTGAGGTCAGGAGAGCGTGGAGGCCATGGAATTGGTCCGCCTCTACCAATCCATCGGTCACCGAACCTGTTGTTGAGAAGCGTACGAACACTTCGACTGAAATGTGCAGGAGCTCCATCGTGCATGAACCACATGTTGTGCCCTACTTGAAAAGGCACATGCTCCAGCAGCACAGGTAGAGTATCCCGTATGAAATCATGATAACGTGCTCAATTGAGCGTAGGTGGAAGAACATGGGGCCCAATCAAGACATCACCAACAATGCCTGCCCAAACGTTCACAGAAAGTCTGTGTTGATGACGTGATTGCACAATTGCGTGCGGATTCTCGTCAGCCCACACATGTTGATTGTGAAAATTTACAATTTGATCACGTTGGAATGAAGCCTCATCCGTAAAGAGAACATTTGCACTGAAATGAGGATTGACACATTGTTGGATGAACCATTCGCAGAAGTGTACCCGTGGAGGCCAATCAGCTGCTGATAGTGCCTGCACACGCTATACATGGTACGGAAACAACTGGTTCTCCCGTAGCACTCTCCATACAGTGACGTGGTCAACGTTACCTTGTACAGCAGCAACTTCTCTGACGCTGACATTAGGGTTATCGTCAACTGCACGAAGAATTGCCTCGTCCATTGCAGGTGTCCTCGTCGTTCCAGGTCTTCCCCAGTCGCGAGTCATAGGATGGAATGTTCTGTGCTCCCTAAGACGCCGATCAATTGCTTCGAAAGTCTTCCTGTCGGGACACCTTCGTTCTGGAAATCTCTCTCGATAAAACGTACCGCGCCACAGCTATTGTCCCGTGCTAATCCATACATCAAATGGGCATCTGCCAACTCCGCATTTGTAAACATTGCACTGACTGCAAAACCACGTTCGTGATGAACACTAACCTGTTGATACTGCGTACTGATGTGCTTGATGCTAGTACTGTAGAGCAATGAGTCGCATGTCAACATAAGCACCGAAGTCACCATTACCTTCCTTCAATGGGTTTAACTGGCGGTGAATCGAGGAAGTACAGTACATACTGACGAAACTATAACGAGCTCTAACATGGAAATTAAGCGTTTCCGGACACATGTCCACATAACATCTTTTTTTTATTTGTGTGTGAGGAATATTTCCTGAAAGTTTGGCCGTACCTTTTTGTAACACCCTGTATAACTGTATGGTAGTATATCATGAACTGGGAAAATCCCTAAAAGAAGGGAATCGAAGCGTTGGAGGTGCGATGCTATAGAACAATGCTGAAAATTAGGTGGACTGGTAACGAATAATGTGGTTCTCGGAAGAGTCGACAAGAAAGCAACATATGAAAAACGCTGAAAAGAAGAAGGGACAAGATGATGAGACTCTTGTTAACACATCAGGGAGTAACTTCCATGCCAGTATGGGAGCTGCAGAGGATAAAAACTGTAGCAGAAGACAGAGATTGGAATATATCCAACAAGTAACTGAGGGTGTAGGATTACAGTGCTACTCTGAGACTAACGGGTTGCCACAGGAGCGGAATTCCTGGCTAGCCGCACTAAACAAGTCAGAGGACTGGTGACTCAAAAACCTATATACACTCCTGGAAATGGAAAAAAGAACACATTGACACCGGTGTGACAGACCCACCATACTTGCTCCGGACACTGCGAGAGGGCTGTACAAGCAATGATCACACGCACGGCACAGCGGACACACCAGGAACCGAGGTGTTGGCCGTCGAATGGCGCTAGCTGCGCAGCATTTGTGCACAGCCGCCGTCAGTGTCAGCCAGTTTGCCGTGGCATACGGAGCTCCATCGCAGTCCTTACCACTGGTAGCATGCCGCGACAGCGTGGACGTGAACCGTATGTGCAGTTGACGGACTTTGAGCGAAGGCGTATAGTGGGCATGCGGGGGGCCGGGTGGACGTACCGCCGAATTGCTCAACACGTGGGGCGTGAGGTCTCCACAGTACATCGATGTTGTCGCCAGTGGCCGGCGGAAGGTGCACGTGCCCGTCGACCTGGGACCGGACCGCAGCGACGCACGGATGCACACCAAGACCGTAGGATCCTACGCAGTGGCGTAGGGGACCGCACCGCCACTTCCCAGCAAATTAAGGACACTGTTGCTCCTGGGGTATCGGCGAGGACCATTCGCAACCGTCTCCATGAAGCTGGGCTACGGTCCCGCACACCGTTAGGCCGTCTCCCGCTCACGCCACAACATCGTGCAGCTCGCCTCCAGTGGTGTCGCGACAGGCGTGAATGGAGGGACGAATGGAGACGTGTCGTCTTCAGCGATGAGAGTCGCTTCTGCCATGGTGCCAATGATGGTCGTATGCGTGTTTGGCGCCGTGCAGGTGAGCGCCACAATCAGGACTGCATACGACCGAGGCACACAGGGCCAACACCCGGCATCATGGTGTGGGGAGCGATCTCCTACACTGGCCGTACACCACTGGTGATCGTCGAGGGGACACTGAATAGTGCACGGTACATCCAAACCGTCATCGAACCCATCGTTCTACCATTCCTAGACCGGCAAGGGAACTTGCTGTTCCAACAGGACAATGCACGTTCGCATGTATCCCGTGCCACCCAACGTGCTCTAGAAGGTGTAAGTCAACTACCCTGGCCAGCAAGATCTCCGGATCTGTCCCCCATTGAGCATGTTTGGGACTGGATGAAGCGTCGTCTCACGCGGTCTGCACGTCCAGCACGAACGCTGGTCCAACTGAGGCGCCAGGTGGAAATGGCATGGCAAGCCGTTCCACAGGACTACATCCAGCATCTCTACGATCGTCTCCATGGGAGAATAGCAGCCTGCATTGCTGCGAAAGGTGGATATACACTGTACTAGTGCCGACATTGTGCATGCTCTGTTGCCTGTGTCTATGTGCCTGTGGTTCTGTCAGTGTGATCATGTGATGTATCTGACCCCAGGAATGTGTCAATAAAGTTTCCCCTTCCTGGGACAATGAATTCATGGTGTTCTTATTTCAATTTCTTGGAGTGTATTTTACGACTGTAGTCAAAATAAGTATACATATGCTGCATAACACTGATTTATTGCATTCATTGTAGGTTTCCGGTTTACAATAAATAGCGCCTATTTATACGAGAGACAGCATATTATGTATTTATGTTCGTTAGCAGGATTCCGTGATATATGAAATTTTGGTGAAAGCAGTAATTTCACAGAAAGAGAAGATCAAAAGTTTTTACTCCAATAAATACCGAATTCGTATCTCTATGTTCTTTCAACGAACCTAGTGATCATCGTTACACACGCTATAAACTGGAGAATGGAGATACGAAAGCGCAGACCGCGAAATCGATTCGCGTAACAGAGCACGGGGGCTGAGGCAGACGTCTGCCAGCTTCCACGCTCCCTCCGCCCTTCACCGCTGGCGCTGCTAACGGTTCTAGCTTGTACTGCGCCTCGCACAAAACGGCGTAAACACTTTAACCACGCCCCGTTGACGTCGCCAGAGAAGGAATATCCGATGTCAGGGGCGTTCTCTCCGCTGAGTGCCTTCCAATTAGGACTGCCGTCCTCACACGTTTCTCTCAGTCTGTGTGCGAGCGTACTCTTGTAGATGTGGTGTGTGTGTATTGTGCGCGCTCTTTTCCGTGAGAAGCAGGCGGCGAAGAAGAGAGAAATAACAAGGAGAGTGAATTAGTGTACGCGCGCGCTTGTGTGCGTGTGTGTGTGTGTGTGTGTGTGTGTGCGTGTGTGTGTGTTCGTATATGTCTATATGATTGTAAGAGAGAAAATTGGAGAATGGGAGTGCGAGAGAAGAAGGTGGTGTGTGTGTGTGTGTGGGTGGGGAAGGGGGGGGGGGGGGTGAGGGGAGCGTTAGGGGGAGGTACGGTGGAGAAGGAGTGTGCAGTAGAGAAACAGAGAATACTCGAGTAACTGTGAGTACTGCTGAACTGTAATAGGTGGTTCTGTACCCGTTAGAGATATTTTGGAAGCCATTTGCCTCTCGATTTTTGTTGTTTATTTTTGTACGAAAACTGACATTTATGTCCAATTATTCGACAGAATGTTCCTATTTCCATACAAATGAGATTATACGCGAGAATCAGACGTTCTTTATCGTTATTTTAAACCATAATTTGTACTCGACAGACAACTATAATCGAAAACCGAACAACGTTGTGGAATTTTGCTGTCGTATGACGTCAAAAAACGTGTATTGTTATTATTTTCTTTTCGATTCGGAAGCGAACCGGATCTAGGAATAACGCACAACGTTATTCCCCAGAAACGTATAGCAAGTATTGTGGATCAGCGTATCAATTTAGTAACGGCGCGAACTGTTGAGGCCTTGTAACATCCACTGTAATAATTAACTAACTCTATCCAAACAGGCCTCGGCAGGCCAAACAGTACCGACCGACCGCCTTATCCTTAGCCGTTAGGCGTCACTAGATGCGGATATAGAGGGGCATGTGGTCGTCACATCGCACTCCCTGCCGTTTGTCAGCTTTCCAAATCAGAGTCGCTACTCTTCAACCAAGAAGCTCCTCAAGGGCTGAGTGCACCCCACTTTCCAACAGCGCTCGCAGACTCATCCAAGTACTAGCCAAATCCGACAGCGGTTAACTTAGGTGATCTGACGGGAAAGGGAGTTACCATTGTGGCAAAGCCGTTCACACAGTAATAATTACGATACCTTCAAATCACTCAAATGTCTAGGAATAACACTAATATGCGATGAAAGAGGGAAATAAAAGTGCAGAGAAGAATGGAAGATATGTGTAGTCCGACTAATAGCAATGGGATCACCGTTCTTGATTGTTGCCATAGTATCCTATCGTCACGGAATTTCTCAGAGGAAAATAGCAAAAGTAATTATAATGGTTGAAACCGTTCTGTCCTTCCGAATTCCTTCCGAATGTGTTACGTAAATGCTAAAGTCTATTTAATTTGAGTCCTATGACAGCTACGTTTCTGTCTGCTGGGGAAAGAAAACATGATGAGCTTACCAGAGAGAATTTGAAGAGAGCACACAGTATTTTCTTCATTCATTTTGATAAGCTTCTGCAAATCTTTACGCGTTTTGTAACTTTATTTCCGAATTTTAGCTGAACTTTCTTCATTACTGTTATGACCTTCTCGAATTTCTGTAACCCATTAGGCAATTTTTCTGTTTATTGGTACGTTCCTCCAGCTCTTTCAAATTTCTTTATGTCGTTTGTCCTGGAATTCTTATTTCCCTTCATGAATTTTACAAAAATTTTCATTAATTTTTCTGGAAATTTCATGAAAATTTGATTTCAATCGGCTACTAACTCTTTTGGAGTTGTTCATTTTAGTTCTCTCTTTACTACTTACTATAATAGTATTTCAGCTGCTATAATAACTCTTGCACTGTTTTCTTCATCCCCTTCTACATTATTGTTCTGAAATTCATAAGCGTTTGGCACAAGATGCATAGAGCCTGTTTCAAACTATTTCTCTACTACACATGGAAAGAACGAACAGGAAAATCTTTCACTGTGACCTCTGATTTCTCTTACTTTGTTGTTGATCATTTCTCACGATGGAGGTGAAAGTCAACAAAATATTTCGATATTCAAAGGTTCACAGGTTGGTGATACAGATTTCAAGAGATTTGCCGCAACGGAAGAATCTTTGTTTGGAAGAGCCCATCTCTCTTATATCCGATGCAAGCTGTCTTTTTCAATATCCTTCGTCAATCCTACCTGGTAATAAGCCAAACAGCATATCAGTAATCCAAAAGTTGCGCCATCCATCTGATCAGCCACTGAAACACAGTTACTAAATCCCCTTACCCATGGTGTATTTCTGTGTGGTGGTTCCAATTTAAGTTTTTAGTTATAATCCCAAGGTGTACAGTTTACTCCATAACATTTAAATTTATGTGATTTATCATGCAACCAAAATTTTACCGATTACTTTTTTTTTTAGCACCCGCTCTGAGTCCTGGCAGTTTTCAGATCTGCCAGGTTTCTTCGGTATGATTGATTAATGGTGTGAATCGAATTACGAAGACGTATTTATACACACACGTACATTTTCCCCGCATCTGACGCACGGCAGACGGTAGTGGTACTCATCTCATAACCCAAAATGAACTTTTCCTCTGGGGCGAAGCGTGCGCTAGGTTTCGGCAAAGACATTTCTCCGTGATATCCTTTCTTCCGCAAATGCTAGGGCCTCCAGGTATAGAGAAGCTCTTCTGTGATGTTTGCAAAGTGGTAGAGAGCCTCTGATGGGTGATGGGGGTGAAATTGTGAGAGTGAGTCTTGCGCGGACAGTTTAGTCAGGAGAGGAAGTACCAGCAAAAATAAGTAGCGTTTCACGCAAGGTCATTGGAGGGGGGTGGGTTGGGAGGGGGGGGGGGGGGGGAAGAAGGCTCACAGAGGAAATCTTTCACAGAACTCCACAAAAAATCATCCACCGTAAGGTTAGGTAGCTCTTCTTTTATAAATACTGTTACAGTCTGATTTCAATGTGGTAGTGGTCCGTTCAGACAAAAAAATGAAGTTTACTGCATGTATTTGTAATTGTAAAAAAGGCCGGAACTGTAACAAAATTAGGCACAAAATTCCAGTACACATCTTTTCCGTAAAAAAGAACGAGCCATAGTCTGCGACCCAAAACGCTCACCAGTGGTACTATTGTGTTCACCATATCCCTCCGTCGTAGTGATTCACTTCTGCACTTCAATGGAACGTAGCCTCATTATTGAATTCTAAACTTTTATTTTCTATCTCCACACCCGGAATGAACTTACAGCCCCCTACATATAATCTGTTGTCATCACCATAATAGTTTGTAGTAGCTGCATCACATATGTTCTCAAATCTGTTTTGAAACACCATGTAACTTAAGCGATTGACATATTTAGGTTTAGACTCGCCCCAGAGGAAAAGTTCATTTTGGGTTATGAGATGAGTACCACTACCGTCTGCCGTGCGTCAGATGCGAGGAAAATGTACGTGTGGGTATAAATACACTCCTGGAAATTGAAATAAGAACACCGTGAATTCATTGTCCCAGGAAGGGGAAACTTTATTGACACATTCCTGGGGTCAGATACATCACATGATCACACTGACAGAACCACAGGCACATAGACACAGGCAACAGAGCATGCACAATGTCGGCACTAGTACAGTGTATATCCACCTTTCGCAGCAATGCAGGCTGCTATTCTCCCATGGAGACGATCGTAGAGATGCTGGATGTAGTCCTGTGGAACGGCTTGCCGTGCCATTTCCACCTGGCGCCTCAGTTGGACCAGCGTTCGTGCTGGACGTGCAGACCGCGTGAGACGACGCTTCATCCAGTCCCAAACATGCTCAATGGGGGACAGATCCGGAGATCTTGCTGGCCAGGGTAGTTGACTTACGCTTTCTAGAGCACGTTGGGTGGCACGGGATACACGGGATACAGCAAGTTCCCTTACCGGTCTAGGAATGGTAGAACGATGGGTTCGATGACGGTTTGGATGTACCGTGCACTATTCAGTGTCCCCTCGACGATCACCAGTGGTGTACGGCCAGTGTAGGAGATCGCTCCCCACACCATGATGCCGGGTGTTGGCCCTGTGTGCCTCGGTCGTATGCAGTCCTGATTGTGGCGCTCACCTGCACGGCGCCAAACACGCATACGACCATCATTGGCACCATGGCAGAAGCGACTCTCATCGCTGAAGACGACACGTCTCCATTCGTCCCTCCATTCACACCTGTCGCGACACCACTGGAGGCGGGCTGCACGATGTTGGGGCGTGAGCGGGAGACGGCCTAACGGTGTGCTGGACCGTAGCCCAGCTTCATGGAGACGGTTGCGAATGGTCCTCGCCGATACCCCAGGAGCAACAGTGTCCCTAATTTGCTGGGAAGTGGCGGTGCGGTCCCCTACGGCACTGCGTAGGATCCTACGGTCTTGGCGTGCATCCGTGCGTCGCTGCGGTCCGGTCCCAGGTCGACGGGCACGTGCACCTTCCGCCGACCACTGGCGACAACATCGATGTACTGTGGAGACCTCACGCCCCACGTGTTGAGCAATTCGGCGGTACGTCCACCCGGCCTCCCGCATGCCCACTATACGCCCTCGCTCAAAGTCCGTCAACTGCACATACGGTTCACGTCCACGCTGTCGCGGCATGCTACCAGTGTTAAAGACTGCAATGGAGCTCCGTATGCCACGGCAAACTGGCTGACACTGGCGGCGGCGGTGCACAAATGCTGCGCAGCTAGCGCCATTCTACGGCCAACACCGCGGTTCCTGGTGTGTCCGCTGTGCCGTGCGTGTGATCATTGCTTGTACAGCCCTCTCGCAGTGTCCGGAGCAAGTATGGTGGGTCTGTCACACCGGTGTCAATGTGTTCTTTTTTCCATTTCCAGGAGTGTATGTCTCCTTGGTTTGAATAGCACAGTGTTTGAAAATCCATTCGAATCAACTGCAAATGATTTGGATGAAACCTGAGAAGTGGAAAATCCTTCCGACTACAACATTCAACCTAACGAACAATAGAAATGAATTAGTCTTTCAAACCTTTATCCATAGCCGTTCACTTTAATGCCCAGACGCACTTGAAATGAAAATGAATTTTGAAATCGCCCATTTATCTTAATTAAGGCACCCGTTAAGAGGTCGCTCCTACTCCTGATGCAAATATTGATGAATGGTAAGTGCTTCATTTCACTGGATTGTGCCCCAGCAGCAGAAAAAATTGGCAACGTGATCCCTTAATAAACCACCGTACACACTTAGCTCAACAAATTTGTACCATAACGCTAACGTTGTACGTTTGTCATCATCCTTTTCCTTACGGGAAAGCATATTAGTAATATCTAACATGCGACATGAATGATTCACACACCACAAAATTCGCCTATACATGCAACTCGAAACGACCCTGATGGCTACTGGTAGCATCCATTAGGAACGACTTTCATCAGATTGAATGAGTCAAAACATTTCTCTCATTAAAGCGATTTCATCGTCTCTCTCACGTTACTCCAGTGAGCTGGAAGGGACTCCTCTCGAGAGCTGACACTGGCTATTTTGCTTCGTTATACCGCCTCATTATACCAGTGACACGCTATTCGACCATTCAGAAACGTGAATTATTCATGAATCGTAAATCGAGTTGCCCTCCTGTCAGCTCAGGTACGTACGACGACGCTTCTGATGGAGCATTTGTGCGCACCCACGCAGATGGCTACTGGCGTAGCTCCTCTCCCACGATCAAATTGATAAGACGGAGAATGGCGTAAATCCAAGCTTATAACCCGAAGGAAACAAACAGTGCTTTATCATAATATTATGTACGTGTTTGCATTCTTATTAGCAACATTTGCTGTAGTATCTTGTTGCGATATTATACTCCATTTATGACACTGCTAACACTGTTGTTCTGTAAATAATTGAAACGTCCAAATACCTCTTTCCTTTATTGCACGCCATTTACGTGTGTGGTTTTGTGAAGGAGATCCATCCGCCCTGATTACACTTCTTCGCGATCTTTCCTTTATAATCTATGACTTAAGAGCGTTTCAGTTCATAGGAAGTAGTGCAAAAAACTAAATATACATTGATAATTCGGTTTAGACACAACAGCATTTCTACCAGAGTCAGTACCATAAACGCGTACTAGATTACACATAGAGCAAATTTGTATTATCTACACTCCTTCCTTTACTCTCTTAAATTAACGCTTTACGTTATACCGCGTCACAGAATAATTTTAGATTATTGATTGCAAGGGTTGGACACCATTGGTTCTTAAAGTTATGTGACCCTAATATAGAGTTGGTGCTTACATCTCATCCACGCTTTCGCAGGCTATATTCATTACCTTACATCACTAAAATAACATAGATACCGCTGGCAGAAATCCGTAGCGCATTCGAAGCAGTCGAAGAAGTGCATACTATTTAAAAGCGATGTAACAATACTGACCTATAAGTAAAAAATATTTCAGTACACACATTTGATTCGTCTAGTAACAACGAAAAAGTAATGAATTTTTATTTATTCATCACACAAAAATTCCCATGAAGGTAGCCAACAACAGGATGGAATTTGTCCAACAGATCATTGCTTGATTCATTCTTTAACTGGATTAAATTATTGTCATAATATTTAATATATCATGCCGGGCTGTTTAAAATGTATCAGCATACTTGTGTGACGCCTTTTTCAACCAATGTTACGTCCTAAGAATGGTGTCAGTCCTAGTGTGACGCACTTCAGCTGGTGTTTTGAGGAAAGTAAAGTACCGACAATGATAAAGCCGTTTACACACCAAGTTATGTTGTAAAGCTGCTGCGATAATGATAAGCTGCTTCAAGAGGTCTACGTGTGGAATTCTTGGACACACATGATACAATTCTCATAAAACACTCTTGTAAAGTAAAAATGTTAGCCGTGTGCATACTACTTACGATGAACTAGTGATGTGATTTTGTAATTATGTCTTTTTAAAATACTGCTTATGTGACGCAATAGCAAATGTAAAGATGAAATAGATATATTTCTTTACTTTTAACACACCTAAGGCGGTAATTAAATCCTAATTTTCTGAAATACGATGTGTTGGTGTTTCCTAAAGTTGGAAGTTACATATCTTGATATTATTTTATGATAAGACTGTAACTTTATTTACAGAGTCTTGTCCAAATAACTATGTAATGATCATATTTTATGGTAATTTGTTCCATTCTCACTAACGTTATTGGTACAGTTGTTTACTGCTATCCCCTGTGCCCGATCTTCTGCCCATTTCATCAAATTCCGTCTCGACGCACAACCATAGCGCTGTCATCGTGATATTACGGTACCTCCTGGTGTTGCTAAGATAACTCATGCTATGTGGACGGCATGAGACGGGGAGTCTGTATTAGGCGGTAATGCAGTCGGCGTCCACAGCTGCGAGGAGTGTGGCGCTAGGCCGAGGGAGACGGTCGAGCAACTGTGGACAAAGCAAGCGTTTGAAATCGCAGATTTTGAGGGTTGAGAATCCGCCCGGTATGTGAATGTATTTCTCCATTGTTCACGCAGATTATTTATTCCTCTGGGCATTGTACTGTCTTCTCACCTTCGTAACCATTGGCTCAAGCAACGAATATTAGTTTATCAATACAGTTTTCTAACCCCGACATCGTTGTCAAATTATCCAAATTACTTAATTATGGGTTTTTATTGTAAATTTATAAATTTGGAGGTCCACATAAAAATTTATCATTCTTGTTAGTAGCTAATACTTTATTAACCTTTTTCTTTGAGATTAATAAATCCAACCACTTTTTTCTTCCTTACAATTAAAATATCATTACCTCTTATGACATTACATGTGAGATACAAAAAAAACTCAAGATCTTGTAATCTACGCTAGAGTGCTTGAAGCTGAGAGTGTCAATCACCTCTGAAGGATGTAGCAGTAAGTCATATCGACAGAATATGAACTACGATTCTGCTCGTGCCAGTATCCAGGAGTATTTTTAAATTTTCAATACCAAGGGTCACGTAACCTTAGCCTTTAGACTAAGACACGTCATACTGTTTGCGGTAATAGTTTCCCTCGTTTATTTATCGTTGTATGAAGCCTTTTATCCGCGCGGATAGCCATGCGTGTTAAAGCATCATTCTGGGACGGGGAGGAGCGACGGATTTGGATCAAATCCGCCTGGCTAATTAACGACGAGTGTCGGTGTGTAGGCCAGCATGGTAGTGCGGTTTCCCACAATCCAGTAGGTGAGCACCGGGCTGGTAGGCAAGTCCCGCCACAGTTACGCGATTCGCCAAAAGTTCCAAAACTTCGCTTACTCCACATGAATGACACCACACGCACACAGTTGGCGTACACATATTCCGGTCCGTGGGGTGGAAGCAGGGATTGGGGAAAGGAGGGGGGGGGGGAGGGGAAACAGGGTGACGACATAGAGTGTATCCAGCCACCCCTTAAACTAGTCATGCCACATCCGTTAATAACCGTCTTGACCCTGCCCCGATGCGGTACAAAGACACACGAAAAATAAGGGTAAGCTATCATTCAGGTGGAACATAACCTGTTGAGAGGCAGTGCTTTAAACTACAAACAATTTCTCAATTTGAGTGTTAGTCTTCTTTCCGTCTCTCGAAATTATACAATAATGTAGCTGGTCGATAGCTTATTACCACTTTACCTCCTGCTAAAAAAGAGGTATTCAAAAGATTCATCACCTTTATGTGATAATACACAGTAATTCCCTGACGAAGAATATTTATGTTGCTCAAATTTCATTGTATCTAAAAGCAAATGTATTTGAAAGATAATTCATAATATTCATCGTTGCATTAAGAAATGAAATTTGATACATATTTTGTGGAACAATATTTGACAGTAAGCTACTCAAACTAAATCCAAAAGTATAATAGTAAAGAGATTAAGGCATATGCCAAGGAATAACAATTTTAATCTCCTCTCACTGTTCACATTAGCAGAGTGGGACGGAAAGTGACTAATTTTGTTTCTGAGTACTCTTTCCCATGTACTGTACAGAGGCTTAAGTAACATTACATAAATGAGAATGGATAAAGTACTTCTTACAGACAAAAGTTGACCATTACAAATGATTTCAATCCATTGAGCTATCTATTATCATCACGACTCTTACCTTTCTTTGTCTTTAAAGAAATTTCCGCATTTCATTCATTTGCTAATCAGTCTCGTTTTGATTTGATCCAAAAAATTGTTCCACATGTAACTATGAGGAGTCCTTAGTTCTTCTTTCAGATGTATGTAATTTGAGATAAGGATTACATTAGTAGCCAACCGCAAGGCCCCAGCTGTAACACCGATTCCCGTCAGATCACCGAAGTTAAGCGCTGTCGGACTTGGGTAGCACTTGGATCGGTGACCGACAGGATGTGCCGAAAGCCGTTGGCAAGCAGCGTCCACTGGCCTTGTGAGGCCAGCTGTGTAGCTACTTGGTTGAAAGGTAGTGGTTCCGGTCACAAAAACTAACAATGACCGGGAGAGCTGGGTGCTGACCACATTGTGATTTAAGTCATCAGTCATTACTGTTGCTTCATTTTAAATACAATGTTCATCAGTTTACAAAAAAAATGGTTCAAATGGCTCTGAGTACTACGGGACTTAACATCTGAGGTCATCTGTCCCCTAGAACTTAGAACTACTTAAACCTAACTAACCTATTGAAATGTCCCCTTAGAACAATTATACATGACTGTGCTTAAACTGACACACAATATTTTGTTAGCACAACGCAATCTGACTTTCAAAATTCCCTACAAAAGAATGGCCCTGACTAACATTAAACTATACCTTTCACAAATCACTTACCTCACAAAAATCTTCGCTGCTCAAGCTACTGCAATACAGCGAGCGCCACTACTGCCAGCTAAATAAAAGATTCAAACTATGGAAGGCACTAACTACTGATAGGGATAGTTAGCAAATGAAAGATATTAATAGAGAACAAACAATGTATTTACCTTGATATCATCATATATAAATATAGCAGTTCATGACAAATTTCAAAACTCCGCCATCTCTCTCCCCACATCCACCACTGCTGGCGGCTCACCTCCAACTGCGCAACGCTACGCGCTGTTCACAGCCAGCTGCCTAACACTACAATGGCGAGTATTACAACAATGCAAAGCAGCCACAGACTGCACACAGCACAGCCAGTGATTTTCATACAGAGGTGGCGTTACCAATAAAAAAACCTAAACAGCCTACTTACATAGCCCCCATGCTCCCCACAAAAAATTTTACAAATTGGTTTGGGCAGTGGCCAATAATGATTTGATAAAATTTTTCGTAATTACAATAACAAAGAAATCAAATGCACACACTTATTGATACAATGTTGGTCAAAAGCTCACATTTTCTCACAGTCTATAAAGACAGTCCTGATTCATCACAGTAAAATTACAGTGTTTTTCTTTTTTTTCAAAGTCTGAACAGTAAAAGAGAATGCACACAGAAGTAGTGGATTTCCATGCAGTCTTGAAGAAGTAGTGTCCTTCCATCGGAAAGACAGTGCTGACTCTTGACATGCTGACAGGTAATGGATCACAACAGAGCAAACCCACAGCAGAGTCATTCGAAGTTTTGAAGAGTATTGGTAGGTAGGTCATCACAGAGCAGACCCACTGGAGTCTTGGTAGAGATTGTGGTATTGGTGGGCCACCAGAGGTGCAGACCCACTGCAGTCCTTGTAGAAATAATGGTATTGGTGGGCCACCAGAGATGCAGACCCACTGTAGTCCTTGTAGAAATAATGGCGTTGGTGGGTCATCGTAGATGCAGACCCACTGTAGTCCTTGTAGAGATGGCTAGCAGCCATCTGTTGCGATTGTGCAGGTGCACATTCACCATCGAAGAGTCTTGCGGAGAATATAGCAAGTCCATAAACCACCAATTGTGCACTCACAAAGTTTTTTGGAATTGTCCTTAGAACGAGCAATGCTGTTATCCAGTCCCTTGCTGAATTATCAACACACGTGCAAACACTAACAGTCCCTACTTCTCACATATTGTCAATATACTATGACCAACAGAAACGTGTGCAGTGAAATGGAACTTACAAGTTACTTAATTTGATTAACTGGTGTCAATTACAATATTATAACACAAAAATATAATTACAAAGGTACAAAATACATCACTAAAAACATAACAATACAGATAACATTTGTAGTACAGGCTTTACAAAAGAATAGAAATAAACATATACATCAGTGTTACAGGAATTATGACATGAGTACATAGATAAAAGATCAGAATCACTTTCGAAACATCAACTTCACACATGAGCATTAACACAAAACAGAGTAAATAATGTCTAAACATCTTTACAAAGTAAATAACACATTATTAATGCCAATTGTATTTGAGGATAACAGTATTCCTCATCATAGTGAGTGTAACTTAGTATTAGAAGAGAAAAAAGTTCTATGAAACAGTACACAGAGACGAAGAAAACAAATACACAAGGGTACACAAACATATAGTGGGATAACACCAATAGGAAAGGATAGGGTTCGTTTTCAGTGTAACATGTGGTACTGCAGTCCAACCCAAAACTTCATATATCTTTCCTCTTATTTCATCCTTTGTTTCCACCAAAAAAATTCTATCTAAGCATGCTTTCTGTATTTATATGTTCACACATTTTTTTACCTCAACATTTATTTCCAAGAAAATCCTACCTAAACCTGTTTTCTGTACTTTTTTTCGTATAACTTCTCAATGGATTTCTTCCAATTCATCGCAACTCATTCTCTTAGAGGCTACCCCCTCTTAAGCTAACTTAAATCTACTGAGCTCAGATGCTAAACTAAGGGACGAGGCAATGCAGCAGCACAAAATAAGTAACACAAACAGCAATGACCAAAAAATGGAAAATTGCAAAGCAAGCTACAGTAAATCTAAATTACCAAGCAATTCAACATTACAACTAATATGAGGCAATGTGCAGCAAACAAAAAAATAAATCTGGCTTAGCAGAGTAACACAAATAAAAGTTCAGTAGCACTATACCTGGCAAACAGCAGTAACTTATACCTAAACATGACATAGCTCAAGCAAAAAAAAATAGTACACTAAAGATAACAATGCAGGTAAGGGAAATGTATAATCACATCTTAATGTCTAAGTAATTAAAGTGGTGCACCACAACAACTTATTGTAAAAAAAATATTACCATGTACTTGAAAAGAAAATTATGTGTCCAGTTACTGTTACTAGTCTCTTCTTATTGTTCTTTCCTTTCCAAGTGCTCCTTTTTTTAAAGAATGTGGATTACAAAATTATCATTTAATAGATCTGTTGACAGAAAGTGTTCACATTAGCAAATGCATCTAAGTTTATTTTATAAAACTAATGCTGTAACACAGCTGGAAAACAGGTATCAAATGAAATAAGCAATTACGCAATCCAAAGCATACAAATATCATTCAATAGTCATGTGACATTTCATAAGTTAGTAGAAATTCTCTCAACTCTCGTAGAAAGACGCTTGTCGTAATCAGGTGTGCAGATGTGAAAATATTTCTCGTCATTTCATTACGCATTTCAGTAAATATCATAAATTAGGAGCTCCACAGTATGCTTTCAACAAGAAAATGTCAATAGCGAGGATAATGGCCAGCCCCTTTTTTTTTTTCCTATGCTTCCGGAAAGGCACACCCTAATGGCTTGTTCTCCAGGTGTCTGACAGAGCTGTGTGCCGACGACGCACGTGCAGGTGGTCACTTAACTTTCTTACGGAAATATTTACGACAGCAGTTTCCGCTACAGTGACAGTCTCATATAAAAATTTCACAGGTCGAGAATTTACGTTGCAAATGTGTAGAAACAAAATCCTATGAATATAACAGTGTCCAAAAAAATTTTCGCCGGCATTGTGATACATTCACGCATTTACACACATTTCATAACTCTTAAAGTATGATTCTTGGTTTCCAACATCCTGTTTCACAAGTCAAGAGTCCCTAACTTCTATTCATTATTCATATACATATAAACACGTAATCACATTCCTCATATATGGTAGCATCATCTTATTGACATAAACATACCTCAACAGCATAATACACATCGTCGTCGTAAAAATAACATCATAACACCTCAGTCAAATCTCAAAAAGGTCGTAGCTTTCTGCAATAATTTCAAACCATAAAAAATATTCTCTGCTCATTTCAATAGTGTCATCTGCCTCAAACGTACTTTAAAAATCATGATCTCATACCAAATACATCATTCAAAGCTCTCATAGTATCACAATGGTTCCGAAAAAATATGAAGAGTTCACACAGTACAGACAAAATACAATTTCGTAAGTGTGAAGTTATCCAACGGTGTAATTACGTAAACATGTGTCACTGACGTAGTAAAAAACACGTTTATCTCTCAGTTAAATGATCAGATAGCTGTGTAATTATGTGTTGGAGAAATATGGTACCGATGTGTAAAGTTGTACAAGCAAATACCATACTAGCTAGGGTTCCTTGTGGTTGCCACACACATGGTACACAAAGTAAGCGTGTACCCCCCTGAGGATTAATGTAATTATACCCTCAGGTATTACAGATTACAGCAATGGAATGAAATGTATCACGGAAAACTTCCTTTGTAATTAAAAACTCCTTAAAAATAAATGTTTTAAGTACAAAATTAATCACTGAAATGTGTGTCCTGTAGCGCTAAATGTGCATCTTGTTGTAAGATAATCTCTGTGGAAGTGTTGTAGTTATTTTCCTCCAAAAGCTAAGTTCTGCAGAAGCCAATGTACTTACCTCATGATAAACAAAAGTGAAATGCTTTGCGTAGAGATATCTTAGTTATTATGCTTATTGTTGTGATGATGAAAGTACTGTGCTGTAACGTATTGTTGTGCTATGGAAAAGGCTGTCTCCTTGTAGCTATACCACAAAAGTTACTAATAAAACATGTTTTGATTTCCAGAAGAATTCAGAAAAACTGTGCAGATATAAAACAGATACACCGCAAAAGCAACATTGTAAATTGTCACTCATTAGTAGCGTCGTGATAAAACCGTGTAGTTGTCACTTAAACTAACCACTGAGTCGTCTGGTATCTCACAGAAAGTACATTAAACCCAGAATGTATTTTCAAGTAAACCAAAATGTTGCATTAAAATCTCATTAGCAGTACCAGTATGTGTCCTAAGTATGTATGCCTGATAGTCGTTACGTAATCGTGCAACTAACAAGCAAGAATGTACAAATACAACACTGTGTCGTCTGTTCACCATAACAATGCATTCGTAATTTCTGTTTAAAAATGTTCCCTAGGTTCTAGACTGGATATTTAACTTCAAACATTGTTGCATGTTAACAGTTTCTTAAGCCTGACAAGCATACTAGCAATGTAAAGTGAAAAGTTATATGACAAAGACAAAGTTAAAAAGCAGATTATCTTTCAATAAGCTGTTTTACATGTGAAGTGTGGTGCAATCCTTTACTCTTCATAGTACCCAGAGGTTCAACTTGAACGGAATTATCATGGGATATACGTCGGTGAGGAATGCTAAAATTTTTCTCAAGGTTAGCGTGTATGCTATTTTTCTCTGACCCAGCCGGCGCACGCGGCTGCCTGCAGTGCGAGTCATTGTCTGTCCCTTTGTTGGCGCGCGTCGTTATTGGGATTAGGAGACCTAGCTTCTACAAATTAACGTTGTCGAAAGTGCCCTGCTCTGTTTGAATCCCGCCAGTTCTGATGCAATTCAGGTCTGTCATTTTGTCGGTAGTTTACACAGTTTCTTTCTTGTCGGTCACGTGGTGGAGAATTTCTCCCTGAATCGTAACTGCGCGCTGGACCGTTGCGTCTGAAGTTATTCTGCCTCCCTTGAGAATAATTGTTTTGGTTCCCATATTGTCTGTTTCTCTGATTATCTCTGTGATAGTCATTACTACGGAAATACGATCTTTCCCTGCGGTTATTATTACTCTGCCAACGGTTGTCATACGGGTGGTGTCTGTTTTGGTCACGATTTGTGTTGTGAGAATAGCCTTGTCATGTCAAGTTATTACTTCTTTCATCGCGGAATTGCGACGGATGTGGCCTGTAATTGTTGTGTTCCTGGTTTCGCGTTCCGCGATTGTCAGTGTCAATTTCTAATTCTTGTAAGAGTCCCTGAAATGCTTCAATGTCGTCTTTGCAACGTCCTGCCAAAATAATATGTCGTAAATGTTCAGGCAGTTTGATTAAGCAAATGCGGATGAGTTCTGAGGGGCTGTATGGGTTTGAAAGATATTGATTCTTATGCAACATGTCTTCAAAATATTTCATAAGACTGGAAAATTCAGATTGTTCGAAACGTTTCATCATTATGATGCTATGTTTTACTCGGTCTTGTGTGGCTTGAGACCAATATGCTGAGAGGAAGGCATGGTAAAACTCTCCTTCACTGTGGCAATCGTGAATTACCGATCGCATTCATACAGCTGGTTCATTCTCCAAGTAGCCACACATAAATTCTAATCTGTGTTCTAACGACCAGTTGGGAGGAAAACAATGCGAGGATTGATGGAGCCATGCTTGTGGATGAATGTCGTTGCCAGAATTCTTAAATGTTTTGAATTTACGTGTAGTAATGAACAGCCTATAGTCAAAATCATCATGTCGCCCAGTCGCATATCGGTCATTGTTAGGTCGTATCGGCCGTTCCATCTCAAAATTCGGTGCACATTGCCAATTTCTTTCATAACTTCCGAAATGCCCTGTGTTATTATTTTGTGGCTTTTCCGTATTTCTAAGTTCCTCTTCCCATGTTGGAGCGCGAGTGTCCTCTGAAATATGAAATTTTTGTATTACTTGTGCCAACTGATCTTGTACTTCCCGGATTTCTCTTTTGTATTGCGTATTAATTTGATTCTGATTTTGTTTGAATTTCCTAATTTGTTTGCACTCTTCTGTGTCATTCAGATTATCATCTACCTTCGTAGATAAATTATTGAACTGATCCGAAAGTTTGGCTACTTTCTCCGATAGTGAACACATTTCCTCAGTGTGTTTTTCTGAACCAAGTTTCAGAGTGTCCATTTGTGTTGAAATCGAATCTACTGTGTCCTTTAAGTTTTCCTGAGTTCTTGCAAGTTGCATAACCGAATCGGTAGATGCAACTGAGTCAATTTTAGCTTGCAAGGTCTCATGATTTTCATGAACAATAGTTTGCAGTTCTTTTATGGCTGCTTCGTGATTCTGTAATACATTTTCATGACGCGAAAAAATAGGTTGGAAATGCTAACAAATTTGTATTTTTACGTCATTACAGACTTTTTGACATTTCGATTCAATGTTATGTAACTCAGTAGTTAAATCTTCACGTGTTTGTTCAAGTGTTTGTTCCAATGAGTCCAACTTTTTAAGATTTTGTTCCACTGTGTCTAACTTTTGAAGCTTTTGCTGTGTTTGTCTCTGATTTTGTTCCATTGTGTCTAACTGTTGCTGTGTTTGTCTCTGATGTTGTTCCATTGTGTCTAACTTTTTAAGATTTTGTTCCACTGTGTCTAACTTTTTAAGAGTTTGTCCCATTTGTCTCTGATTTTGTTCCATTTGTTGCATTAATTGCAATAATAATGTACACTCCTGGAAATTGAAATAAGAACACCGTGAATTCATTGTCCCACGAAGGGGAAACTTTATTGACACATTCCTGGGGTCAGATACATCACATGATCACACTGACAGAACCACAGGCACATAGACACAGGCAACAGAGCATGCACAATGTCGGCACTAGTACAGTGTATATCCACCTTTCGCAGCAATGCAGGCTGCTATTCTCCCATGGAGACGATCGTAGAGATGCTGGATGTAGTCCTGTGGAACGGCTTGCCATGCCATTTCCACCTGGCGCCTCAGTTGGACCAGCGTTCGTGCTGGACGTGCAGACCGCGTGAGACGACGCTTCATCCAGTCCCAAACATGCTCAATGGGGGACAGATCCGGAGATCTTGCTGGCCAGGGTAGTTGACTTACACCTTCTAGAGCACGTTGGGTGGCACGGGATGCGTGCGGACGTGCATTGTCCTGTTGGAACAGCAAGTTCCCTTGCCGGTCTAGGAATGGTAGAACGATGGGTTCGATGACGGTTTGGATGTACCGTGCACTATTCAGTGTCCCCTCGACGATCACCAGTGGTGTACGGCCAGTGTAGGAGATCGCTCGCCACACCATGATGCCGGGTGTTGGTCCTGTGTGCCTCGGTCGTATGCAGTCCTGATTGTGGCGCTCACCTGCACGGCGCCGAACACGCATACGACCATCATTGGCACCAAGGCAGAAGCGACTCTCATCGCTGAAGACGACACGTCTCCATTCGTCCCTCCATTCACGCCTGTAGCGACACCACTGGAGGCGGGCTGCACGATGTTGGGGCGTGAGCGGAAGACGGCCTAACGGTGTGCGGGATCGTAGCCCAGCTTCATGGAGACGGTTGCGAATGGTCCTCGCCGATACCGCAGGAGCAACAGTGTCCCTAATTTGCTGGGAAGTGGCGGTGCGGTCCCCTACGGCACTGCGTAGGATCCTACGGTCTTGGCGTGCATCCGTGCGTCGCTGCGGTCCGGTCCCAGGTCGACGGGCACGTGCACCTTCCGCCGACCACTGGCGACAACATCGATGTACTGTGGAGACCTCACGCCCCACGTGTTGAGCAATTCGGCGGTACGTCCACCCGGCCTCCCGCATGCCCACTATACGCCCTCGCTCAAAGTCCGTCAACTGCACATACGGTTCACGTCCACGCTGTCGCGGCATGCTACCAGTATTAAAGACTGCGATGGAGCTCCGTATGCCACGGCAAACTGGCTGACACTGACAGCGGCGGTGCACAAATGCTGCGCAGCTAGCGCCATTCGACGGCCAACACCGCGGTTCCTGGTGTGTCCGCTGTGCCGTGCGTGTGATCATTGCTTGTACAGCCCTCTCGCAGTGTCCGGAGCAAGTATGGTGGGTCTGACACACCGGTGTCAATGTGTTCTTTTTTCCATTTCCAGGAGTGTATTAGTGTCTGGAATCTGTTTCTCTACGCTTTTCGGCAGTGCATTTGCACCGGCAACATTCACATTTTGATAAGCAGAAAATGTGTCTTGACTTATTTGAGAAAACGGTGATGACCCAAAACCTGAATCTACAGTATTTGCGAAATTGTGTCCTGTCATTTCGGATTCCTGAGGCGAGCTGTTGCCGACCGATCGATCGATAATGCTTCCCTGTTCACTACCTGTTTCACTGTCTACACCATTGTTTGCAGCCCGCTCCATTTCCCTATGCACAATTACCAAATTACTACTTTGAACATCATTTAATTCATTACTCGGTGGCGCTAACACACTGCTTTCATTTTCACTGTCATTTCTCAGTTTACTTTGGAGCCTAGTATTACGTTTTTCACACGCCATTATTGTCACAGTATTTCACACGACAACACAGAAAAACACAATTTGAAGATCAAAAATAAGAGAACACATTAACATAGCACTGAAAATAATATCTAGTTAATTGCAGCTGCGAAATACTTGGTGCAAATCTACATGCATGCCACAACTGTTTTACTGTACAACAATGAAAGACTGCAACTACAAAGGAGATTTTCTCTACAATTACGCGCTAGCAATAAACAATAGCTACACTAATTACACAAACTACAAGAAAAAATCAGAAGATTCCAGTGAGGTATCCTCGGCTAAGGGTCGACATATGAAACGTCCCCTTAGAACAATTCTACATGACTGTGCTTAAACTGACACACAATATTTTGTTAGCGCAACGCAATCTGACTTTCAAAATTCCCTACAAAAGAATGGCCCTGACTAACATTAAACTATACCTTTCACAAATCACTTACCTCACAAAAATCTTCGCTGCTCAAGCTACTGCAATACAGCGAGCGCCACTACTGCCAGCTAAATAAAAGATTCAAACTATGGAAGGCACTAACTACTGATAGGGATAGTTAGCAAATGAAAGATATTAATAGAGAACAAACAATGTATTTACCTTGATATCATCATATATAAATATAGCAGTTCATGACAAATTTCAAAACTCCGCCATCTCTCTCCCCACATCCACCACTGCTGGCGGCTCACCTCCAACTGCGCAACGCTACGCGCTGTTCACAGCCAGCTGCCTAACACTACAATGGCGAGTATTACAACAATGCAAAGCAGCCACAGACTGCACACAGCACAGCCAGTGATTTTCATACAGAGGTGGCGTTACCAATAAAAAAACCTAAACAGCCTACTTACACTATGGACATCACACACATCCATGCCCGAGACAGGATTCGAACATGCGACCGTAGCGGTCGCGCTGTTCCAGACTGAAGCGCCTAGAACCGCTCGGCCACAAAGGTCGGCTCCTCGGTTTACATTCGAAGGTCTGAATGTGCCCGTAAACCGTGAAGTCACGACATCAAATCCCGGTAGGTCCACGGATTTTTCCGTCTGGTTTCAACGCAGCCTACAGCTCTAAGTGATGTGAAGATTCGCCAGAAACAAAGTAGTTCCGATTTAGCGTTACGCTGCTGGTCCCTTTTCCCCGACTGGAGAGCTGTGGTTTGTTAGGCGTCCAATTAACATATTTATACCAAGTCATTGACGCACACGTAATTGTTAATATTAGTTGATGTTACCGTTTATGCAGTGAGATATTGGTGACGTTTAATCCACTCACGAAGAGAAATTTTTGTACTGTATAACAGTCACCATTGGGTTGTGGATAATATTTGTTGTTTACTTCAGTGCGTTGTATTAGTCTAGCCGGATTGTATTATGTAAGTAATTATGGAATTACTCACTTGATTCTTCATTTATTACAATTTTTTTCCTTTAGTTTTTCCTTTATGCCAAAAAGTTTGACATGAAATTGTAGTAATTCAGCATCACTATATAAGAGCATCAGGTAATGTTCTCATATCATGAACTGTCAACACTTAAATACATTTTGGAAGTAGACATGTCAGTAAAATGTTTCGATAATGGTGGTATTGGTTCATCTAATATCAGATGGTTATCGCATGACGGTAGAACACGAAATGTTCAAGGAATAATGTGCGGCTCTAGAATGGCTTTACTTTAGAGACTTCGCTTCTGAGGGACTTATTATATTTTACGGTGTTTGATATTAATTGTCGTAGCAAATCGTCGAGTAGTTCGATGCATACCTCAAAATTATAATGATTAGATTTCCTTTAATTTCGAGATCGAAAATACAGAGTATTGCAAAATCAAAAATATTCGTTCTTTATGCATACCTTTCTACTCCTTCGATGAAGGAATTTTAGTCTTGAGTAACAGCATGTAAGTGGGAGGAAAGAAAAGAATGTGACTTGTAGGTTTCTATGACAGATTACAGCTGGCTACAGAACACAGTCACTTTCAATATCTATAAACGAGGTAACATCTTTCTGAATACTACACAAGTCACCCAACAGTGTATAATGGAGGGTACTTTGAGCACTATTATGTGAAAATGACTGCGAAGCATAGCTGTATGTTGCCACTGTGATGAACTGTAGATTGTACTTCGAATAAATAAAGAAAAATATATAAATGAAAAATGTGGAATAAATGAAAATTTCTGAAAGAATGAGACAAAATGCATACTCTCCGAGGTAATAAGTGGTAGCATGTGTAATGAATATGTTGATATACCAGTGAAGGTATTGTTGGATATAACAACAACGAACGAACTGAGACACTACTGTTCTTCAACAAAAGTAGATGCAGCTACATCTCAGCAAACTGGCGAAAGAAAAATGTGAATAATGCAACAAGACTACACCAGTATAAATAGCTTAAGAAAGATATTGACAGTAACTGCGAGAATGTCAAATCGAAATTGACAAAAGAGACATAATGAGACTGAGAAAATGGGCAGTGTGATAACTCTGATATTTAAAACAGCAGGATTAAATGTAGTATATTATAGTAAAGTGTCACAATATTATGATACGGAGGGCATTTGAGAAATCACTCTTAAGTTCGAAGAAAAAACACATAGATGATAGATATACACGGCAGATGTGTACCGTAATGAAGAGTTCTGAATGATGAAAAGAGAAGAGGTCGTCTCTGTGGATGAAATACATGACCGGTATGGTCAAGGGTAACGAAATACAGAATGATCTGGTCTGAACAATGTCGGCGAGAATTGATCATTTTGTAAATTCAGTAAAATTACAGAAATATCTAGGAATTACAAAAGGTGTAAGGATTGTGCTTGTTGCGGTTTTCTGACCGAATGCTTGTTGGATATTGGTCTCTATGGTGGTGCATCCTCTGCAAGCCTGCTCAAGTCTTAATTCCACATAACAACTATAACCTGTAATCAGTTTTACCTGATTACCGCAGTTAAATCTTGGTCACGCTATGCAGTTCTTACTCCTCACACTTCCTTTCGTTACCAAATTTCGTCTACTTGATGCCTCACAGTGTTTCCTATCTGCTTACCTTTTCTTTTATTCAACGCACTATAAACTGCTCCTCTACCCAGATCGATTCTCTGCCTCTTCATTGGACATCAGATTTACTCATTTTCCCTGCAGCGTTTTTGTCGAACACCATATTGCTAAATGTTCTATTGGCTTGTTTTCTGATCTCTTTATTGTTCACGTTTCACTTCCACATTTCACCTTTAGGAAAGACTTCGTAACTTTTAAATTTATCCTCGATCTTAATGTCCTCTCTTCTTTCTCCATTGTCAGTTTGTTTGTCGCTCAAATAGTAAAACTAATTTACTACTTGCAGAGTTTAATTTCCTAACGTAAGTCAATCGGCGTCGCCTAATTTAATTGCAGTATAGCCCTTGTTCTACTTTTATTGATAACCATCTTATAATCTCTTTTCGATACACAATCAATACCCTTACTGTAGGGACTCTCTTTCGTCATCAGTTCTGACTTGTACTATGCGGCCCACTCTAATTACTCTCCTGCGCTGAAATCTTCATCTCAGAGTGGCACTGGTACCTTACGTCCTCTATTATTTGTTGAGTGTATTTCAGTCTCTGTCTTCTTCAACAGCCCTTCCCCTCCACACCTCCATTTCGTAACGTAGAAATCATTCCATGATATCCTAACGCATGTTATGTCACCCAGGCCTTTCTTCTTGACAATGTTTTTCACATATTCCTACCGATTCTGCGGAGAACCTCCTCATTTCTAATATTATCTGTCCACCTAATTTTCCAACTTCTTCTGTAATAATAAGTCTCAAATGCTTCGATTCTCTTGTGTTCCGGTTTTTCCACTGTTCATAATTCATTACCATGCAATTCTGCGCTCTAAGAAGTTTCTTCCTCAAATTTACGTCTATATTTGACATCAGCAGACTTCGTTGGTCAGGAATGCCCTTTTTGCCAGTGTTAGTCTCCTTACGACCTCCTTGCTTCGTCCGCTGTGGGGTATTTTTCTTCCAAGGCAGCAGAATATTTCTTCACTTTTTGTGCTTCGTGATCACCGACTTTGATGTTCAGTTTCTCGCTATTCTCATTTTTGCCGTTTCTCATTACTTTTGTGTTTTTCGGATTCTCAATCCATATTCTGTGCTCATTATATTGCCCATTCCACTCCACTGATCCTGTAATTCTTCTGTACTTTCACTGAGGATAGCACCAGCAAATATCATTTCGTCCTGAATTTTGATTCCACTGTTAAACCTTTTTTGAATTTTCCGTGAATGCTTCTTCGGTGTATAGGGATTTACGTTGTTGTATTCCTGCATTCCCCACAATATTTTTGTTCTTCCTTTTTCTACAGATCAACTGAAGTATTTCTTCTGTTACCGGAGGTTTCTTCGCAGTTATTTCCATTGAAACTATGTTTGACAATCAACATCGGTGATTGACCTTTTTAAAGAAGCCCACTCCTCTTCAACTGAACTGCCTACTCTGGTGATTTTTTTGTCGCGTATCAGCATCTTTGGCGAAATTCAAACGCGTCTCATTACATTTCAGTACTTCAGTATCTTACTTCCTACCACACTGATTCTTCCTGACGATTCTCTTAAACTTCAGTCAGTCCTTCATCATTACTAAAGTGGGATCAGAGCCTATATCTGCTCCTGGGTACGCCTTACAATCCGGTATCTGATTTCGGCATCTTTCTCTGACAATAATGTAATCCAGTTGGAACCTTCCCGTGTCTCCAGTTCTTTCCCTCCTCTTGTGATTCCTGAACAAAGTAGTCACTATTACCGTCTGTCTTCCCTTTCGTTGCTACTGCCACTGCCATACTCTCCCATAATCTTTTCTTAAATTCGTTCCCCCACAACCGCTCTCCAATTCCCCACGATTATTGGATTTTCATGGCCCTTTACCTACTGAATTACCCGTTCAATATTCTCATGTAGTTCCTATCTCTTCATTTCCCTGAGACGTGGGCATGTATACATGAACAATCACGTTTGGTGTTGGCTACCCGTCAAATCTAGTGAGAACAAACCTATAACTGAACTGTTCGCAGTAGCTCACTCTCCGCCCTTTTTCCTATCTATAACGAATCATTCCCCCATTACACTGTTTTCTGCTGCTGTTGATATTATCATATATTACTCTGACCAGAAATCCTTACCTTCTTTCCATTTTACTTCACTGGCCCCACCATGCACAGACTGAGCCTTTGCATGTCCGTGTTCATGTTTTCTGGCATTCTTTTCAAACTACTGATATTCCATGCTCCGATTCGTAGAATGTTAACCCGTCGTTGGTGATTCCCTCTTTTCCTCATCGTCACTTCTCCTTTGGCACACCTCTCCCCGAGATCCGAATGGGGTACTAATCCGGAATCTATTACCAATGGCGAGATCATCATAACACTTTTTCAGCTATAGGCCGCATGTCCTGTGGATACACATAAAGTGTCTTTAATGCAGTTCTTTCCACTGCCTTCTGCGTTCCATTCCCTTCTGCACGCCGTTAATCTCTGCTGATTCTTCCAACCGTTGTCCGCACCTCCGACTTCTTTGACAAGAATGAGGATGAGCTCTTATGCTGAAAGTCTTCGGCTGCCATAGCTATTGATTTTTATTCAGAATTCAAACAGTGAATGTGTTCGAACGTGCTACGCAGGACGCTGGTTTAGCAGCCGAGGGCCCTACCCCTGTACTGCGAACTACACTACTGGCCATTAAAATTGCTACACCAAGAAGAAATGCAGATGATAAACGGGTATTCATTGGCCAAATATACTGTACTAGAACTGACATGTGATTACATTTTCACGCAATTTGGGTGCATAGATCCTGAGAAATAAGTACCCAGAACAACCATCTCTGGCCGTAATTACGGTCTTTATACGCCTGGGCATTGAGTCAAACAGAGCTTAGAAGCCGTGTACAGGTACAGCTGTCCATGCAGCTTCAACACGATACCACAGTTCATCAAGAGTAGTTACTGGTGTATTGTGACGAGCCAGTTCCTCAGCCACCATTGACCAGACGTTTTTAATTGGTGAGAGATCTGGAGAATGTGCTGGCCAGGGCAGCAGTCGAACATTTTCTGCATCCAGAAAGGCTCGTAGAGGACCTGTAACATGCGGTCGTGCGTTATCCTGCTGTAATGTAGGGTTTCGTAGGAATCGAATGAAGGGTAGAGCCACGTGTCGTAACACATCTGAAATGTAACGTCCACTGTTCAAAGTGCCGTCAATACGAACAAGAGGTGACCGAGACGTGTAACCAATGACACCCCATACCATCACGCCGGGTGATACGCCAGTATGGCGATGACGAATACACGCTTCCAATGTGCGTTCACTGCGATGTCGCCAAACACGGATGCGACCATCATGATGCTGTAAACAGAACCTGGATTCATCCGAAAAAATGTCGTTTTACCATTCGTGCACCCAGGTTCGTCGTTGAGTACACCATCGCAGACGCTCCTGTCAGAGATGCAGCGTCAGGGGTAACCGCAGCCACGGTCTCCGAGCTGACAACCATGCTGCTGCTAACGTCGTCGAACTGTTCGTGCAGATGGTTGTTGTCTTGCAAACGTCCCCATCTGTCGACTTAGGGATCGAGACGTGGCTGCACGATCCGCTACAGCCATGTGGATAAGATGCCTGCCATCTCGACTGCTAGTGATACGAGGCCGTTGGGATCCAGCACGGCGTTTCGTATTACTCTCCTGAACCCACCGATTCCATATTGTGCTAACAGTCATTGGATCTCGACCAACGCGAGCAGCAATGTCGCGATACGATAAACCGCAATCGCGATAGGGTACAATCTGACCTTTATCAAAGTCGGAAACGTGATGGTACGCATTTCTCCTCCTTACACGAGGCATAACAACAACGTTTCACCAGGCACCGCCGGTCAACTGCTGTTTGTGTATGAGAAATCGGTTGGAAACTTTCCTCATGTCAGTACGTTGTAGGTGTCGCCACCGGCGCCAACCTTGTATGAATGCTCTGAAAAGCTAATCGTTTGCATATCACAGCATCTTCTTCCTGCCGTTTAAATTTCGCGTCCGCAGCACGTCATCCTCGTGGTGTAGCAATTTTAATGGCCAGTAGTGTATAAGCTATAGAGAGAATAAGCTGGACACAATCTGATAGTCTCAGCCGGACAGGAGATTTGAAACATAAACATAATTTTACTAATATCATTAATCACAGAACAAGTTGTATTTATGAAACAGTGTCTGACAGCTATTACAACAGTATTCGCGGATAGTAGAATGACGACAGTAACCAGTGAATCGAATTGAATGTTAATTAAACTTAACTTGTAAGGAGAGAACAGGGAACACAGTCCGTATTTGTACGTCTGAAGAAAGAGGAACGTTGGAATTTTACGTCTCTTCGACAGGCGCAACAGAATCCGACTGGACACGGGTAGAAAAAGGAACACACAGAGATCTTTTGGAAGAAGTTATCTTTTGGAAGAAGTTACTCAGTCAATAGGTTGAAATGATTTGGGGAAACAACGGAATATCCGGATTACGAAGTGCGTTTCAACTTCGCTCCTCCCAAATACAGATCTTATTATTAAAAGCGAAGCACCGCCGCAGGGTGCTAAACTCATTCGAGACAGATACTGCACGTGTCATTCAAAGTATTAAGAACTTTGTGGTTCCACAAGAACTCTTCGTACACCATCTGCGCCTTCTAACAATACCACCACTTGCAAAGTAGATTAGAAATCGGATTAATAATGTTGCTCACGCAGCATTTGTTCGCTTTATCGGGTAACAACAAAACTATTGACTGTGGATGTTATCGTCAGAATCGAAATAATGAGGTCACTGTAAAGAAGTCATTAATTTGGCTCTTATCTTGAATGGATTCCCACGTAGATTTCGTCGAAGTCGCTATGGCTCATCTTGTTGATTCTAGGGTGATTCCACTTTGGCTGCTAGAAGAACCGGATCTGTATTTTAGCAATATTTGAAGACCTAACAAATGCGTTTTTCAGGAAATTCTTAATGATCAAACAATCACAGATCGGAACAATGGCATGGTAGAAATAATTTTTGACTTGGTGTTCACGATCCACATTTTTAATAAACTTCTTGTAAATTCAGATATACGTCTTCTTAATTGTCTCAACATCAAGAAAACAGTTTTGTATCAATCTTCACATATTTAATTTCCACTGTAAGCAAACCCAAGACTTGTCTGTTCTTTTACAAAGCGAAATAACAACATAACTTCTGCAAAGTCAAACAAGGACTGCGCAGTGCGCATTCACGCCAAAACCATTACAAGTAAGTCAAAGATTATGACAGTCTCACAGAAATGAATACACACAAGAATCATATCACTGCAATATATCGATACATCGGAGTAAATATACATTAATAAAACCAAGTGTGAATATTGTCACAAAAATGTTACTTCACAGAAAAGTTGTTCGGTATTACTGGTATCGAGAACTAGGGGTTGGAGTGCTGTAATGGTCACGTAAATAAAGAACCATTACAGCCTGCTGTTAACAACGTTCAGTACAAAATAAATATTAACCGCAGCGTTTACGCTCCGTTCCATTGAGTGTACATCAGATGAAGGTCACAGTAGGTGCCGCACACAAACTGGAATGTGAGCCGTCACTTCCCGCACTTCACAGCGACTGCCACCGCTTCAGAGATACACCTTGGTGCACCGAACAGTGGGGCGCCTGTCAATTTGCCAGGCTGACAAGGTGTCTCTCTTGAACACGGTGCAATGTGTCAAGCACCGGGAAGCGGCGACATTTCCACGAGCGCTTTTCACACAGACGACACAAGGGAAGCAGCATGTTCCCAATATTTGCTTTGCGCATCCATTGTGAGGTCTACAGTCCGTTTTCTTCTAGAGCCGTCCGCTACAAAGTTTTTTGTCCTTTTTTTAACAGCAGTGTGTAAATCACTGTTATCGATTAACTCTCCCGCAACAGCAGAACGAGTGCTGATTTATTTCACTTGGGCCTGAAGCCCTAAAAAAATTGTATGAGTGATCCGTCCTGAAATTTCTGCATGTATCAGAATGGTGGCCACAGATTGAGTTTTGTGCAGTAACGTACAATATACAACTGAATTATCAACAGATTTGTATTGTTATCAATGAGAGAAAAAGAGAATCAAAACGTAAACGAAAGAAGCGACTTGTCAGTTTTTGTAACAGTAGTTGTTATGGAACTGTTTTGCACCAGGTATGTCGTTGCTATTGATATGTTTTTCGTCTACATAACTAATTGGAACAGAACACTAAATATATATGTAACAGCGGAAGCTTTCACAACTGGAGAGACACTGACGCGTGATCAGTGTGAATCTGGGAGTCAGCAATATTGAGAAACAGGAGGTTTTGATGTGGTGAGCCAGACTTTGGTAACGAAGCCAATGGACACATCCTAACAAACTCATGTATGCAACGAGTAAGCTGAGCACGCGCACACGACAGGATTAACATACGCTGCCACCAGAATATGCGATATCGGTCAGTTCACTGGAGGATGTAAGTGACATAAACTCGTGCTTTCGTTTGAGATCCTTTCTGTGATCAATATGATTATTTTAGTTGAAAAATAAATACATATTATTGCTTTACATACTAATGGAATCACACAAAAATATATGATTACTAAGTGACAATTGAAGTTGTGTGTGTTCGTGAATAGTACATGTCGTCGAAGGAACTTGTTATTATTGGGAAATGAGTAGAATGAAGTTGAATTTAGCTGCCACTTTTATTTCTTTAAAGCGTCACACGAAACATTTCCAAATCTTAAGAATAATTTAAAGTGAGCGCAGATGTGTCAATTTCTGTGACTACTGTTTTACTCCCATTGCCAAAAAATAATATGTTAGTCATTCGCATTATTAGTATCGTTGACTTGTTTGCCAATTCATATGCAGATTACTTTCGACGTTAAAAGTGGTTTGAGAGTAATATGGATGTCATCACCGACAATGGACACACTTCAAGGTAAGCGTCAACAGTTATTTACTAACAAACTCAGTCATTCTCCAACCTATCATTCAGTCGTGGGAAAACAATAAAAATATCATCCGATCCTTCCGATTACACTTTCCGCATTGGCGAAGATGTTTATATCCTAAATGAACACTCTCTAATATGCGCACTGTAGAGAAAAACGCTCAATGCAGCGGAAGTCTCGAATGTTATTAAGAAGCTATCGACTAGATCCTTTGTCATATTGTAGAAAAGTTTATTTTTTAACCCATAACTTGTAAGTGAATATTCAATTGAAACTGATGCTTCTTCAGCTCTACTCTCTTAGCCCCATGGCACATTTGCACAGTGTTTCTTCACCTGCTCCACTGAAAGTGTAAAGTAGCAAGAAGATCCCATGTACCCCAAAATTTGTTTAAAGGCAGAAAAGGAGCAAAAATTAAAGTGGCTATGAGAGATTTTGCAATAAACGAACAGAATCCTCAGCAACAGGAGGTTGTGCAAGTCAAACGCAGAAACTGTACCTCTAGGGTGTAATTGTGTGTGAGACAGAGATGGCAACAAGCGAATGAATGTAGGCCATTGAAAGTCTGGTGCCACTAGAGTTGTAGAATACCATGACTAAAATAAGAAAGAGGAGGCTGCGGTAATTTTCCTAGTAGCCTTGGTCAGGTTATAAAAAGAAAAAAAGAAAAATAAAAATTAATTTTAAGAAATCGTAACCGCATTACCTGTATGTAGGACGTCATGGATACCTATCACGCGTTACCTCATTTCGAACGCGTTCCCTGCATATGCGATCAGTGTTTTACGAGATTTCCCTAGAAACCAGAAGCGGTGATCCGTGTAGAAACTGACTGAGGACATACAAGAGGCCACGTAACCCACAGAACATTTTTATTCTATATTCTGTTTGTAACATAAAAATGAAAAGTGTTTACAGCAAATGTCAACGTTTAATTCAAGTTGTACGTGAAAATAGTTGCTTTGTACTGCAAAACAGAGTGATGTTGTAATGAAAAGAAAAGACAATAAAGATTTATCATGTAGTGCTGAAAAATGCCGTTTCCTGAAATAGAAAATAAAAAAGAACATGGAAGAAAAATTTATCAAACAGCGTTTTAGTACTTCACTGAGCTTCTAGAAAACATGATTCTGTTGTTCATTAACAACGTTGACAGCTGTCAGTAACAACAGCAAACTCTTACCTTTGAACATGATGAAGGACTTTCTATTGAGTACACAATAATATCAATAACTCTACAGATTTATTTTTGTTTCTGCAAGTGAAATGTACTTGCATCAAAAGTAATTGCTTTGGTTACATAAAATGGCAGAAGTTTCGTAATCAGCTAAATTTTACTGCCTATAATATAGAATTAACATATTGTAATCATATAAAATGCACAATGAACAAACACTAAATGATGTGTGATTCTGATTATGTGCAAACCAACCTAATAAAATAATAAGAGAAGTCGTCGGATTCCAGTTTGTCTCTCACACATCCATTTATGTTTCTTTCCAGACCAAAGGCGCCAATACTAACGGTAAACGTCGTTTATGCACTATACTAAAACTACCGAAACGAAAATTTGGCAAAACGCAGTTCTAGGTGTAATTTAAGGAGTCTGAAGATGACATTCATAACGAAATTTAAAATATAAGTGAAAAAATGGATATTGAGAAGACAGCTTCGGAACAAGCCACAGAGAGTAAAGATTTCAAGTAGAATCATAGTTTGGAACACTTGCCCATGTTTGGTTTCATGGAAGACAAGAGCGTCTAAGCATACTCATCATTAAGAATTAGAAGTAGGGGCAACACTGGGCCATGGAGTACTTCGAGAAATATTGTTGCTCCCGTTCGGCGTTACCTGAATGAGTGGATCAAGTCGCAATACGAAAAACACCTCTGAAACAACGCTTGAGGACCTCAAGCCTTAACTACTTTCTATACGCAGTGTACATTTAAGGCCTCATTAGGCTGTTGGTGAAGTAGACCTCTAGAATTTATGGAATTAAGATCGAGTGACTTATGATGCCAGTTTAATAGGGTACCTGAGTGAATGTATGCGTGCAGTCCTGTGAACACTGCTATTGGTTTCATAGAAGATGGGTGCGTCCACAGCATACTCATCATTAAGAATTAGAAGTAGGGGCAACACTGGGCCATACAGAACTTCGAGAAATATTGTTGGTATTGTTCGGCGTTACCTGAGAGAGTGGACCAAGTCACAATACGAAAAACACCCCTGAAACAACGCTGTAGGACCTCAAGCCTTAACTATTTTCTATACGCAGTGTGCATTAAAGATCTCAATAGGCCATCGGTGCAGTAGATGTCCAGAATTTATGGAATTAAAATCGAATGACTTTTGATGGCAGTTTAATAGGGTACCTGAGAGAATACATGCGTGCAGTCCTGTGGACACTGCTGTTGGTTTCATAAAAGACGGGAGCGTCCACAGCATACTCATCATTAAGAATTAGAAGTAGGGGCAACACTGGGCCATAGGGTACTTCGAGAAATATTGTGGCTCGTGTTTGGCGTTACCTGAATGAGTGGACCAAGTCACAATACGAAAACCACCCCTGAAACAGCGCTGTAGGACCTCAAGCCTTAACTATTTTCTATACGCAGTGTGCATTATAGACCTCGTTAGACAGTCGGTGCAGTAGACGTCTAGAAATTATGGAATTAAGATCAAATGCCTTATGATGCAAGTTTAGTAGGTTACCTGAGTGAATGTATGCGTGCAGTCCTGTGAACACTGCTATTGGTTTCATGGAAGACGGGAGCGTCCACAGGATACTCATCATTAAGAATTTGAAGTAGAGGCTACACTGGGCCATAGAGTACATCGAGAAATATAGTTGCTCCTGTTCGGCGTTACCTGAATGACTAGACCAAGTCACAATACGTATAACACACATGAATCTGCGCTGTAGGACCTCAAGCCTCAACTACTTTCAATATGCAGTGTGCAATAAAAGCCTCATAACGCCGTCGGTGCAGAGGACGTCTAGAATCTATGGAATTAAGATCGAGCGACTTATGATGCCAGATTAATAGAGTACCTGAGAGAATGTTTGTCTGCAGTCCTGTGAACACTACTATTGGTTTTATGGAAGATGGGAGCGTCCACAGCATACTCATAATTAAGAATTAGAAGTAGGGGCAACACTGGGCCATAGAGTACTTCGAGAAATATTGTTGCTGCTGTCGGGCGTTACCTGAATGAGTGGACCAAGTCACATTACGCAAAACACCCCTGAAACATCGCTGTGGAACCTCAAGCCTTAACTACTTTCTATACACAGGGTGCATTACAGACCTCATTAGTCCATTAGAGCAGTAGACGTCTAGAGTTTATGGAATTAAGATCAAGTGCCTTATGATGCCAGTTTAATAGGGTACCTGAGTGAATGAATGCGTGCAGTCCTGTGAACACTGCTATTGGTTTCATGGAAGACGGGAGCCTCGACAACACACTCATCATTAAGAATTTGAAGTAGGGGCAACACTGGGCTCTAGAGTACTTTAAGAAATTTTGTTGCTCCTGTTCGCCGTTACCTGCATGAGTGGACCAAGTCAGAATACGAAAAACACCCCCGTAACAACGTTGTAGGACCTCAAGCCTTAACTATTTTCTATACGCTGTGTGCATTAAAGGCCTCATTAGGCCGTCAGTTCAGTAGACATCTAGAATTTATGGAGTTAAGATCGAGTGAATAATGATGCCAGCTTAATAGGGTACCTGAGTGAATGTATGCCTGTAGCCCTACGAACACTGCCATTTGTTTCATGGAAGATGGGAGCGTCCACAGCATAATCTCATTAAGAATTAGAAGTAGGGGCAACACTGTGCCAGAGAGTAGTTCGAGAAATATTGTTGCTGCTGTTTGGCGTTACCTGAATGAGTGGACCACGTCACAATACGAAAAACACCCCTGAAACAACGCTGTAGGACCTCAAGCCATAACTACTTGCTATATGCAGTGTGCATTAAAGAACTCATTAGGCTGTCAGTGCAGTTGCCTTCCAAAATTTAAGGATTTAAGATCGAATGACTTATGATACTGCTTATATAGGGTATCATAATGAATTTGTGGGTGCAGTCCTGTGAACACTGCTATTGGTGTCATGGAAGACGTGAGTGTGCACGGCATACTCATCATTAAGAAGTAGAAATAGTGGCAACACTGGGAAATAGAGTACTTCTTGAAATGTTGTTGCTCGTGTTCGGCGTTAAATGAATGAGTGGACTATGTCACAATACGAAAAAAACCCCTGAAACAACGCTGTATGACCTCAAGCCTTAACAACTTTCGATACGCAGTTTGCATTATAGACCTCATTACGCTGTCGGTGCAGTAGACGTCTAGAATTTATGGAATCTAGATGGAATGACTTATATGACAGTTCAATAGGGTACCTCAGTGAATGTATGCGTACAGTCCTGTAAACACTGCTATTGGTTTCATGGAAGACGGGAGCGTCCACAGCATACTCATCATTAAGAATTAGAAGTAGCGGCAACACAGGGCCATACAGTACTTCGAGAAATATTGTTGCTCCTGTTCGGCGTTACCTGCATGAGTGGACCAAGTCACAAAACGAAAAACACCCCTGAACCAACGCTGTAGGACCTGAAGCCTTAACTACTTTCTATACGCAGTGTGCATTAAGGACCTCATTGGGCCGTCGGTGCAATAGACGTCTAGAATTTATGGAATTAAGAACGAGTGACTTATGATGCCATTTTAATAGGGTACATGAGTGAATGTATGCCTGCAGTCCTGTGAACACTGCTATTGGTTTCATAGAAGAAGGGAGCGTCCACTGCGCACTCTTCATTAACAATTAAAAGTAGGGGCAACACTGGGCCATACAGTACTTCGAGAAATATTGTTGCTCCTGTTCGGCGTTACCTGCATGAGTGGACCAAGTCACAAAACGAAAAACACCCCTGAACCAACGCTGTAGGACCTCAAGCCTTAACTACTTTCTATACGCAGTGTGCATTAAGGACCTCATTGGGCCGTCGGTGCAATAGACGTCTAGAATTTATGGAATTAAGATCGAGTGACTTATGATGCCATTTTAATAGGGTACATGAGTGAATGTATGCCTGCAGTCCTGTGAACACTGCTATTGGTTTCATAGAAGAAGGGAGCGTCCACTGCGTACTCTTCATTAAGAATTAAAAGTAGGGGCAACACTGGGCCATAGAGTACTTCGAGAATTATTGTTGCTCCTTTTCGGCGTTACCTGAATGAGTGGACCAAGTCACAACACGAGAACCACCCCTCAAACAACGTTGTTGGACCTGAAGCCTTAACTTCTTTCTATACGCAGTGTGCAATAAGAGACCTCATTAGGCCGTCGGTGCAGTAGACGTCTAGAATTTATGGAATTAAGCCCGAATAACTTATGATGCCAGTTTAAAGGGGATCTGCGTGAATTTATGAGTGCATTCCTATGAACACTGCTATTGGTTTCATAGGAGGCAGGAGCGTCCAAAGCATACTCATCATTAAGAATTAGAGGTAGAGGCAACACTGGGCCATAGAGTGCTTCGAGAAGTATTGTCCCTTGTGTTCGGCGTTACCTGAATGAGTGGACCAAATCACAAAACGAAAAACAACCCTGACACAACGCTGTAGGACCTCAAGCCTTACATACTTTCTATACGCAGTGTGCATTAAAGACCTCATTAGGCAGTCGGTGCAGTGGACGTCCAGAGTTTATGGAATTAAGATCGAAAACTTATGATGCCAGTTTAATAGGGTATCTGCGTGAATTTATGAGTGCAGTCCTGTGATCACTGCTATTGGTATCATGGAAGACAGGAGCAACCACAGCATACTCATCATTAAGAATTAGAAGTAGGGCAACACTGGGCCATAGCGTTCTCAAGAAATATTGTTGCTCCTGTTCGGCGTTACCTGAATGAGTGGACCAATTCACAACACGAAAAACACCCCGGAAACAACGCTGTACTACCTCAAGCCTTAACTACTTTCTATACGCAGTGTGCATTAAAGATCCCATTAGGCCGTCTGTGCAGGAGACGTCCAGAATTTCTGGAATTAAGATCGAAAGACTTATGATGCCAGTTTAATAGGGTACTTGAGTGAATTAATGCGGGCAGTCCTGTGAACACAGCTATTGGTTTCATGGAAGCCGGGTGCGTCTACAGCATACTCATCATTAAGACTTAGAAGTAGAGGCAACACTGGGCCATAGAGTATTTCGAGAAATATTGTTGTTCCTGTTCGGCGTTACCTGAATGAGTGGTCCAATTCACAACACGAAAGACACCACTGAAACAACGCTGTAGGACCTCAAGCCTTAACTACTTTCTATACGCAGTGAGCATTAAAGATCTCATTAGGCCGTCGGTGCAGTAGACGTCCAGAATTTATGCAATTAAGATCGAACGACTAATGATGCCAGTTTAATAGGTTATCTGCGTGAATTTATGAGTGCAGTCCTACTGTAACACCACAGCTCTAATGTTGTACTGATTTATTTCGCTTTTGTTTCATTTAATGTTACAGCGCTGAGCTTCTGTAAATGAGTGTGATTGAATCGATAACATCAAACTGTATATTTCTTTCTTTGCACAAGCTTTGATGTTGTGGTTTGTTTCTATGCAATATAGTATATTTGTCATTTAAATTCTTTGTCCTATTTGGAGGGAACAAAACTTACTGTATGTAATTGTAATTTCTCTGTGAATAATTTTTTGTAGAAATGTCAATATGTGCAAATGTTCTGTTTTATTTAATGTATTTGGTTGCTGATATGTAAATTGCTGATCCTCACTTATGGCTCTTAGTATTCTGTGTATAAGAGGTGTAGTGGTTCCCCTCGGGAACGGAACTGTGTAGCGCGCGCAAATTGTGGTTGGCCTAGGTAGAAAAGGAGGAACAAGAGTCAGTCGTGGCCATGCTACGAGTCGCGGATGAGCTACGAGTCCGTGGACTGCCATGTAAAAGATGCATATTGTGCTGATTTCGAGAGAGGCTTTTCCTGCTTCTTTCTAAGGCCTCGGATGGATGGATAAATAGCTGGAATTTTTCTGGAATTTGTCTCTATCATCGCCACCAAGAAATGACAGTGTCCAGCAATTCTGCCTGCAATTCCACCTACCAACATGCAGTTGCCACCACATTGCGCAATCATTACATCGAAATGTTACAATGATGTACAGTGAAGGTTCAGCATAATGGATGCGCTAATGTGCTGAAATATAAGGTAATTTACATCTGAATTTATGTACCTACCTTGATTTTTCTCCTCATCATAACACCTCTCAGGTTCCTCTCCGTTTGAGCTAAAGTTATATCCGAGTGTCCTTACTAAAAGAAATTAAAGCCTAGAGTTTTGCTAATTAATGCCTCTTGAACTTGGTAAAAGGAAAGTTAAAGTTAATGTGGCAAGAGAGTGAGTTAGAGTTAATGTTGCTTGCTGAAAATAATTTTCTTACTAAAAATGCTTATTAATGTGTTGTTGCCAACTTCAAAGTAAAAGTTCTTAAGACCAAGACTTATGAAGTTTTGCTTAGTAAATGATCACATTACCACCTGTTGTTAATCGCAGAAAGTGAGTTAGTATCTTACATAAATGTTAATTTTATGTCTCATGGTAGTAAAAGTGGAAAATTGCATAGTAGGAAATTATATGTCCATGATTACTAAGCGTTTGTCTCTCTTGTGTGCATATTAACAGTATAAAGACCACTCACTTTGTGTAAGCCCTGAAAGTAATAGTGTGTTTCGCTGCATGTTATAATTTTGCAAATAGTTTGTGCTGCTCTAACTGTTAGCTTCAATCTTAAAACATACGTGTGTGTCAGAGTTCATTGCACTCGCGTGTGGCTAAGTCTAGGTTGTGTTTGTCCATTATAGTTACTTATAACTACTTTCTTAAACGATAACGTTAATCTTTCTCTTGCCTAATTATGCTGGCGACCGTTTTCTTTATCAATTGAACAGTCCAGATGGGCAATATTTTGTTTGATACTGTTCAAATATTTACGTAATTCTGAATTTCATTTCCGATAAGACACCTCCGTTAGGAACAACACGGTCAACATAACAAAATTCCTCTCAGAGGGTAACACCGCTCTGTGGCTTTATACCATTATTAATCCAACAAAATAATTCTGTTATGCAAATTGCCTCCAGTTTTGAAGTTAAGGTATAGCAGTAGCAGTTAGGAGTGTCACACTTGGCTTTTCCGTGACAGGACTAATTGTTCTTTTGGGGTATCGTATGTACTAATCCAAACTTGGTATTTGATTGTATAAGCTACGTAAATAAGCTGTTGCAGTGTTATACGTGGCGCCGCGTGACAGGACGTTGTTCAATATCCGCCTACATTTTTTTTTTTTTTTCATTTATTGAATTTCAATTCCCCCCCGAAGGGGGCGGGCTGGCAGCAGCTGAGTATGCCGCTCTTCAGCCGACAGATTTTGTGACAAAGATCAAGAGAACAAATAATAAAAAACAGGCGATAAAATCGGAGACTTAGAGAGTAACAAGGCGAAAAGAAATCGTGGAACTTAAAACAACAACACAGGGATGATGACGCTAATAAAAATACATACGAAGCAGACAGGGAAAACAATAGACAATTAAAAAAACACGGCGACAGTCTTGATTCTGTTCGCAAAGGACATAAAATTCACACCTAGCGACAGCATGGTTTCTGTTCGCAACACGAGAAAGACAAACAACACTGAATAGTCACTGGAACACTGCACTAAAAAGTTGGCAAATGAGACAGCACGGTCGAGAGCAGGTGGGGGGAAACTGGGCAGAAGATGGGAAAACAAAAAAGGGGGGAAAGGAGAGTAAAAGCGAAGGGGGGAGCCGGGAAGGGAGCTGAAGGAGGATGAGGACCCATAAGAGGGGTGGGGGGCAGACGCGACAGGGAGTGGGGTAGGCAGAGGAGGGGAATACAATAGGACTGGGGGGGAGAAGGGAGGTAGGGAGAGGTTTAGTGGGGAGAAAAACAGGACGGAAGGGGGGGGGAGAGGGAGCCCAGGGAAAGGACAGAGGAAAGGAGGGGGATTGAGGATCAGAGTTGATAGGAAGGATAAATGGAGGGAGAGAGGGCATCATCCGGGAGGGGGAGTTGACGGAAGCCACCTCGGGAAAGGAGATGGAGGGTGTAGAGATGGAGGGTGGGGGGGACACAACGGTGAAGACGTGGCAGGGGGCGGGGATGGGAGAGGAGAGGAGCAACCAGGGGGTGAGGGGGTTCAAGACGGCGGGAGGTGTAGAGGATGCGGATATGTTCGAGGGATAGGAGCAGATGGGGGAAAGGAATGAGATCATAGAGGATCCGCGTGGGGGACGGGAGGCGGATACGGAAGGCAAGGCGGAGTGCATGACGCTCAAGGATCTGGAGGGACTGATAGAATTTGGGGGGGGGGGCAGATATCCAGGCAGGACTGGCATAACAAAAGATGGGACGGATTAAGGATTTGTAGGTGTGGAGGATGGTAGAGGGGTGCAACCCCCATGTCCGGCCAGAGAGGAGTTTGAGGAGTCGGAGGCAGTTGTGGGCTTTGGATTGGATGGAGCGGAGATGAGGTATCCAGGTGAGGTGACGGTCAATGGTAAGGCCAAGGTAGGTGAGGGTGGGGGTGAGGTGGACAGGATGTGCGCAGACAGTAAGGGAGAAATCCAGGAGCCGGAAGGAGCGAGTGGTACGACCTACGATGATTGCCTGGGTCTTGGAAGGATTGAGTTTCAGGAGCCATTGGTTACACCATGCAGCAAAAAGGTCAAGGTGATTCTGGAGAAGGCGTTGGGACCGTTGGAGGGTAGGAGCGAGGGCGAGGAATGCGGTGTCATCAGCATATTGCAAGAGGTGCACTGGAGGGGGGGGTTGGGGCATATCTGCCGTGTACAGGAGGTAGAGGAGAGGGGAGAGGACAGAGCCCTGGGGCACACCTGCAGAGGGGTAGAAGGTGTGGGAATTGGCATTATGGATGGTAACATAGGAGGGGCGGTGGGAGAGGAAGGAGGCCACCAGACGGATGTAGTTGATAGGAAGGGTGTAGGTTTGGAGTTTAAACAGGAGACCGGGATTCCAGACACGGTCGTAGGCCTTTTCGAGGTCAAGTGAGACAAAAATGGCGGAGCAACGGGAGTTAAGCTGGAGGGAGAGGAGATGAGTGAGGCGGAGGAGTTGGTCATCAGCAGAGAAGGAAGGTCGAAAGCCACATTGGGTGTTCGGGAGGAGGTGGTTTTGGTGGAGGTGGAGATGGATGCGCCGGGAAAGGATGGATTCTAAGAGCTTGCTGAACACCGATGTGAGACAGATAGGACGATAGGAAGAGGCATCAGATGGAGGCTTATTGGGTTTGGAGAACATCAGGATACGGGAGGTTTTCCACAGGTCGGGATAGAAGCCAGTGGCAAGGATGACATTGTAGAGGGTGGCAAGGAGGGAAAGGAAGGAGGGAGGGCAGTGTTTGAGGTGGCGGTAGGTAACGCAGTCGTGGCCGGGAGCAGTGTTGCGTTTAGTGCGGAGTGTGAGGCTGATGTCCTGTGTAGTGATGGGAGTGTTAAGTGCAGAAGGTGGGGTGTGGCCCAAGTACTGGAAGCTAGGAGCAAGGGGAGGAACAGAGGTATTCGTACGGTCCATGACATCAGGGAAGAGGGAATAATCAAAGTGGGGATCATCTGGGATGGAAAAAACATCAGAGAGGTGGGAGGCAAAGTGGTTGGCCTTACTGAGGTTGTCAGGAAAGGGACAGTCATTAAGGAGGAGAGGGTACTGGGGGGTGGGGCGGTTCCCAGTAAGGCGGTGGAAAGCAGACCAATACTTGGAAGAGTTGATGGGGAGCGTGGTGTTGAGTTGTGTACATGTCTGGCGCCAGGCTCGGCGTTTCTTCGCAACAAGCAGGTTGCGGATGTGTTGCTGTAATTGCCGGTGGCGGGTAAGTGTATCCCGGTCACAAGTGTGGAGAAAAGAGCGGTAGAGGCGGCGGGACTCTCGAAGGAGAAGGACGGCCTGTGGAGGCAGGGCGGGGCGGTGAGGGTGGATGGCTTTGGTGGGGATATGGGTGGCGACGGCGTCAGACAAGGTCTGGTGCAGGAAGGCAGCAGTGCGAGCGATGTCAGCAGGAGACTGGAGGGTAAGGTCGTGGCCGTCAACCTGGGTGTGAATGGAATCCCGGTAGGCATCCCAGTTGGCACGGGAGTAATCATGGACAAGTTTCGGAGGGACGTCAGGGCGAGGAGCGTGGCGGGGATGGCGACCGTTAGAGATAGTGAGGAGGACAGGAGCATGGTCACTGCCAATGAGGTCAAGGACATCCGCGGTGATGCGCCCAAGGAGGTATGGAGAGGCAAGGACCACATCAGGAGTGGTGTTGGATTCGGGCTGGGTGTGCTGAGGCAGGGGAACCAGGTCTCCCTGGAGAGTGGTGAGAAACTGATGCCACCGCCGGAGGTCGGCAGGATCACGGCTGTGGATATTGAGGTCGGCGGCAATCACGTGGGTGGAGAAGGTGCGGTCAATGTGGGCCAGGAAATCGTACGGGATGGGGGTGCGAGGGCGGACATAAATGGTGGCACAGGTGATGGTAAGGGTGGGGGAGAAGAGGCTGAGGGTGAGATGCTCGGCAGGATTGTTAAGGAGAGGTTGGGGCCGGACAGGGAGGTGCTTGAGGTGGCCTATAGCAACTCCGCCACGTGCGAGAGGGTACGGGTTATTGGTGCGGTGTAGAGTGTAAGGAGCCGTGGAGACGGAGATACGGGGTTGAAGGAAGGTTTCATTTAGGACGAAGGCATCCACGCGGTGCTGACGTAGGGTGTGGAGGAAGAGGAGTTTGTGGGTGGGCAGGGAGCAAATGTTGTGGTACAGGATACGGTACTGTTGTTGTACCATGGGAGTGGAGAGTTGGACAAGGGTGGTGAGGGGGGTGAAGGTGAAGTGGGCCTGGTTGTGGGAGTATGTGGCATAGGTGGTAAGATGGAAGATGGAACAGGCAGCGAGGGCAATTTGGGAAAGAGTGTGTGAGCGCTGGAAGGGGTGGATGTTTTGGAGCACAATGGTGGTGAAACGAATGATGTCCTCAGCAGTAGGGGGAGGGCGGAGCGAGTTGTTGGGGTGGATGGGGTCATCAACAGGACGGACAGGCACAGTGAGCTCAGGGGTTACTGGTGGAGGTTTCGCTTTACACTTCGAGGAGTAGGTAGGATGTGGTTCGTTGCAAGTGTTGCAGGAGGGGGGAGAGGTGAGGTTGGGGCAATGCTTGAGGAAGTGGGAAGCTTTGCAGTGGGGACAAGTAGGGGGGTTCCTGCAGGCAGAGGTAATGTGGTCGTTGTAGGTGAGACAGCGTTGGCAGCGGTAGGATTGGACGGGGGAACGGGAGGGGTCCACCTTATGGCGCTGATTGTAGATGAGGGCTCCCTCGGTGAGGAGGCGGTCAATGGAGGAGGAGGATTTGGTGAATATCCGCATGAGAAAAGTCGGCCCAGCATCATTGAAGATGCGACGGGCCGAGCGGATTTCAATGTCGGGCCGGGAGTTGAGTTCCGCCAACACCTCAGCCTCCATGATCACGGGGCTAAGCTTCGTGATCACAGCTGTGAAGGTTGGCGGACGCCGGGGAGGTTGAGGCTGACGGGGAGAGGACAGGGTGTGGTAGGGGGTGAGGGTTGCACGTTGGCCAAATTGGATACGGGGGATGCGGGAGAGGAGATCGGTGTGGAGGGAAGCACTGGGGGATTTTATGAGGACCGAGTCCTTGCAAGGAATCAGTTGGGAGATGGGAGCATTGGGGTAGTATTTCCGGATGGCGAGGATGAGGGAGCGGGCATCAAGGAATTGAGGGTCAGGATTGGAGAGGACAAAGGTGTGGGTGGCAGACGAGGCAGGGGCGGGGGTCGGAGCCGCGTCCATGGGAGTGGGTGGGTCACGGGAGTTGGGGGTTTTTTTGGAGGAGACTGCGGGGGAAGGGTCAACATTCGGGCGCTGTGAAGGTTTCGTGGGCACGACCAGGTGGAGAGGGGGCAGGGGTACGGGTTGCAGGGGGAGATGGCGGGGGCAGGACCACCCTGAGCAGCGGATGACGCAGACGGAGGGGGCGTGGGTGTCACTGAGACTGTGGAACGTCGAGCAGAGATCCGTGCTGGCTTGGAGCCTGTCGGAGGCGGTGCGGGGAGCGGCGGAAAGTCAGTAGCTGTCGATGGGGCGACAGTGAGAGGGGAGGAGGAGTTGGGGTGGTTACAGCCGAAAGTGGTGCAGGGGTGGGGTGGACAGGGAGAGAAGGAAGGACGGGAAGTGGGGTGGAGGAGGAGCTCCATGTGATGGTGGTTGGAGCAGCGGAGGGAGAGGTGAAAATGATAGTGGTGGTGGTGGTGGGTTGGGACATGGCGGCGGCGCGCGAGAAGGGCGGCGGCGGCGACCAGACGGCGACGGCGGCGAGCACCGGCAGGCGGCGACCAAGCGGCGGCGGCGAGCCCCGGCAGGCGGCGGCGGCGGCGGCGGCGGCGGCGACCAAACGGCGGCGCAGACGGCGACGGCGGCGGCGGCGGCGGCGGCGGCGGCGAGCACCGGCAGGCGGCGACCAGGCGGCGGCGACGGCGGCGGCGACGGCGGCGGCGGCGGCGAGGACCGGAAGGCGGCGGCGAGAAGGGCCGGACGGCGAGCAGTATGGACGGCAAGCAGACGACACGGCAAGGAAACGGCGGGAATCTTCCACGTCGAAGTTGCACCGTGAGAGTAGCCCAGGCAGTGAAACTCTTCGATGAAGAAGAGAGGGAATCCAACCCTCGAATGTCCACCTATAGACGGAAAAAATTATAAGTAGTCAGCATTTTACAAACATAGAGTGAACATAAAACGTCCAGTGGCACGAACCTGTAAATTATTTGGCAGAACGGGTAAAGAAAGTTCAGCTTAAATTGAAAATAAAAGGTATCAGTACGTAATAATAGCTAAAATGGACAGGAAACTAGAAATAAATCTAGACACGCGAGAACAGAATGGAATTGAGAGCAGTTCAGGCAGCACACCAATAGATGGCATTACGCGCGAGTTAAATTACGTACGTTATCACGCAGACGTCAATAAACAGATCGAAGCTATGTATGTCGCGCGTACTAAGCAAGACAATATGGGCGATGTTGTCGAAGACAGTGGCTATGTCAATGAATCGCGGGATATGTTTGAATCACCAAAAACTGAAAGGGAAGTAGGACTCGAACACAAAAATGTAGCAGAACATAAAAGTGAAAAGAATCCAGATATGATAGAATTGTTAAAAATGTTGTCTGCACAAATTACAGCACAGGGCAACAAAACGCTGCACAAAATGACAATATTAAGGCACAAATTGCAGCACAGGGGCATCAAATTACAGCACTGGGGCAACAAAATGTAGAACAAAGACAGCAAAATGCAGTAAGAAGGCACTAATTGCAACTCAGGGTAGTGATATTAGTAAACAAATGCAAGAGCAAGGCAAGAATCTTAGTAAACAGATTGAGAAGGTTGATGTAAAAGTAGACATTGTGAGTAACGAAATTAAAAACCTTAAAAGCGAAATTACTGTCATCAATAGCAATATTGCCAACATACAAGGACAGATTGATGACATTAACGAAAGATTTGACACTGAAGTAATTAAAATTCAGGATCAAATAGAACCCTTAGTCTGTACTAAAGTGGACGAAAAAGTATTCGGTATTAAATCCGAAATACAAACAGAATGTAACGTGGAATTTGCACAGATTAAACAATCTGTAACAGAAACAAGTAGAGAATTAACCAAACAGATTGTTACTTGCGAAAAGAAGTGTGAACATAACACTTCACAAATCCAAGGCAAAATGTATGACTTGGAAAGAAAATTCCAATCAGGACCTACACATTTTACTGAAAAAATGCCTTTCAGTAAAATATTAGAGGGCGAGGAAAAATTCGACCCAGCAAAGAGACATAACGGCTGGCACCCCCTTGATTTTGTAAAGAATTGCGAAAGAAATTTTCCTGAATATTTGACTGACCAGGAAAAAATTAATGTTGTAATCAGTGCATTAACGGGAGAAGCCAAAAGGTGGGGACTGAATCTGGATACTAAGCAGATGTCTTTTGAAAACTTCAAGCAAAAATTTATTGACGAGTACTGGTCAGATCGAAAACAAGACCAGTTGTGGCGTGAGTTCTTAATGGCCAGGCTGTATGATACCAGGGGTAGACAAACCATGAAAGAGTTTTGCGAATCGTGGTGTAGAAAACTAATACACTTAAAAGCAAGAAGGACTGAAGCCGAGATCGTTTGGGTTCTTTGGCCTGAGGATTCTAAACGGTATGTTGGGAGTACCCACAGTAGTTTCTCTGCATTCTTGGAAAGGGTAGAGGATGAAGATCACTGGCGAAGAAATCACGAGTCCCGTCCCCATAATAACAACAATTATTCGCGAGAAAGTAATGACCAAGCTGAACGACACGAAAATGATAGATTTCGTATAAATACGATTCAAAGAGGTCGCGCGAGAGGTAGAGGAAATTATACGATGCGCGGCAGAGGATACATGGTACGGGATTTCCAAAATAGAGAAGAAATGGAAAACTGAAAACCGCGTGTGTTACGGGTCGGATTCACGCGGAAACCGGTTTTGGGCCCAAAGAAAAGATGTCAAATATTACATTCGAGAAGGAAAGATGTAAACTACGGGGCAGGAAGGTTAAGGGCGCGCCTATAGCAGACGGGCGCGGAGTGATACATAGTAGCATTCCCAGTGCGAAGTCACGTGACCGTTCGTGCTCGGGCCAGCGGTTGCCGGAGCAACGTACATTGCACTTGGCAGCAGACACAAATGGCAGACGTCAGAACAAGATGGCTGCCGTAGAGAGAAACAGGAGAGGCGGGATCGGACACTTCCGATGGCCGGTTTCAGTAGTAGATGAATGTAGAAATGAAAATAAAGTTAATATGTCATATTATAAAGATAACTCAGCTTCGGAATCGTGCGAAAAGACTTTATTAAAGAATGAAAGGGAGACAGAAAAGGCGAGTGAAAAGGGAAATATTGGCACTGTTAATGATGTGTATGAGGTAAAAGACGTAGATGTGGGGGAGGTTATGATGAATAAAGAGGAAAGGGAGGTAGAATATGCCACGCAAAAGACGTGTGCACAATTAAAAATAGGTGAAAATGATGTAAAGGAGGACGTTAGTGAACATGACATTATAAGCAGTGCAAACAGAATTGTTGTTGATGGAAAGGTGTTTTATGATTCTAATGCAGAAGGGTCTAGTATGTATTTCGCACGATTACCTGAGAATGATAACAAAGAGGAAAACGAAATGAAAGTTATCGAAATATATGAAGATTATACTAAATATGAAGTTAAGGCTGAAATCGTTCAAAGTGATATAACAGAAGTGTCTGACTGTCCAAACGATGTGCATTGTGTAGAAAATGAGTCGAAAAACGAGGTGGCTGAAACATCTAGTGATAATCTGCCTCACTGTTTAAAAGTTGCCTTACTGCTCGAATCTGATGACGAAAATGAGATCAGTGATAGTTCAGATGGTGAAGGGTATATGAACACAGATAAGAATAAATATACTATCTTTCCCTATTGTTCAAAAGTCGAGTACTTATGTGAATCTGGTGATGAGGAAGAGAGTAGTGATGACTCCAGTGAAGATGAATTTTCAGGTGTAAACGAAAGTGAAAATACTTTTACTGAAAGAGGGTACGAAAAAAATAGTGACATCTTTCCAAAGCAAGATACAGAAAGTAGAACTGGGCCAAAACCGAATGAATTATTCAGTAATGTAACACAGGGGCATAATTTGCAGGAACCTCCAGATGATACTATACTGGGGCAAGCCCTAACAAATGTTTTGAAGGAGTGTGAACTACAGGAACAAAAAGAACCACCTGATAAAATGATAGCAGAACAGGAAATGTTGTACCTTGCTAAAGACTCTGAAATTTCAAAACCTAAAAAGCCACCTGATGAAACCAAACGTTGGCAAGATCTGAATAGGTTAGTGAAAGATGTAGAAAATAGGAGGCCTTAAAAGCCACCAGACTTAAGTAACTGTTTTATGAACCATAAAAGACTGCCTTGTGAATTAAGAGACTGGGGGCAAGACGTATGTATATATATCGTTAAAATAATGCATGTCTTTATTATTATTGTATCTGAGTGTTGCCTGAAGGTGAATTATTGTTTTGTTGATCCTGAGACCTGGCGGAGGTTGCTTATTTATTGTACTGTAGTGTATGACTCTGCTTAGGAACTGTTTCAATTTTAATTGGATACTTATTTTTGCCAATCTAATTATGAAGAGAGGGCCATGTAATGTGAAAAACCTATAAACTTTATGAATTATGACGCTTAGAGGTAACTTTATGAAATTGCAAAGAACTCCATATGACAATAATTAATTTCTAATATACTTAAAAATCAGAAAGGGCTTATGTTTGCACCATGTTGTATGTTTAAAGGTACATGTCCTCTGATGAGGGTTGTTGAACCCTCAGGGGACATGCACTCTTTGCATTGTCAAGTGCCTGACGAGCACCAGGGACCTGAGTCGTTGCCAGCACTACTTCCGTTTCTTTTCGTGTTGGCAACCTTCCCCTTCTTCATTCGGAACTTTGACTATCTTCTTTCTTTCTTCCCTTTTTATATTGAATCGTGGCGCAAACTCCAGAACTAAGTTATTTTAAAGTGTGGTTCCCAAACTATATATATATATTTATTTAATTTTTTTAGTGAATTTGAATGATGATAAAAATTTTAATAATGCCAAATTTTCCTTGTGCAATATGACTAAAGATAAATGTTTTTGAGAAAAGTAAAAGGATAATTAATATGGGTACACTAGAAAATGGCCAGGAATAATGAAAGTATAGTGGGTACAGTAAAAAGGAATAGGAACATGCAGTTAAAGTAAATGAATAAATGGTTCTACGCAGAAAGATGTAAGTGTGAATAAAGGTAATGTTTAAAGTGAATAATCTAATATGATTAATGTCTAAAGATGGTTGTACAGAAATGGGTAAGAACGGTGATGAAAACTGTTCTGTGTCAAAACTGAGGAGAGAAACCTGATTAATATGTGTAAAGTAGATATGAGATATATGTGTCCAGTGCCACAAAGAGTAGGCAGAAGTCTTTTACAGTAGGATTTAAAGTTATTGTTCTGATCTTGAGATATCTGATGACCTAAATGTGTGAAAAAATAATTAAACTGAATATTGACTTCTAAAGAAATATTACTAAGTAAGAAAGTGGGGAGAAAAACCATAAATCAGGGACTCAAATAATGCCTGAACATTGTCATTATGCCAAAAATGTCACTTAAAAATTTCTTGTTTAATGTATATGTTTCCTGATGTCATTTGAAAAGAAATGGTTTTGTTGCCAGTGTCTAATTACTCATTCAAAGTTGCAGGTTTTATGTTATTAAAGCAAAAATTACAAAAAATATGACATAATGATGAAAAAAAAAACTTGGAGATGATGACAATAAACTGCTCAAAAATATATTGTTGGGCAGCAAAACAAGACAAAACAATAAAAATGCTGTGGTCCTGAAGTTGAGGACTACCATATATGCTATGTGAGCAGTAGCCAAAGGACTTGCCATTGTGGGGCAAGGAGCTGATAAGTGGTCATGAACTGCCAAACCTAGAGGATGGGGCAGTGTGTCAATTTAAAAATGTGTTTTCTTTAGTGTTTTAAATCTAAATTGTGTTTTTGTGCCTAAATGTTTATAGATAAAGACTGCCAAACCAATAACGGGCAGAATGTGAAACATGGACTGCTAGTGCTGAGGCAAGCAGTGAACTTAGTTAGGTTTATTGGTCAATGTGTTATGAACTGACTATTCTTTTTGAAGTCAGTGACAAGTTAGTATAAAAGATATATGCATTTTTATTCAAATGGATGTAGAGGTTTTGATAGTAGATTTTCTGGACTAACTTAAAGTTTTGGACTGCCTTGTTTTAAAACACAGCAGTGATAATTAAAGATAGGTTCTGAACATGTTAGTGTGTTTAAGTGCTACAAACATTTTGGACTGCTATTAATGAAGAGCAGCTTTAAAGTTAATTATTTTCAAAAAACTTTGAAAAGTTACTTTGGTCTTTGGTATATAAAGTGACAGTTGGAAAAGGTTCTCATAGCTGTTTTGTACAAAATATTGGTACATATGTGGATGCATACTGAAATTTTCAATATTACATTAACTGCTGAACTTTGTGAAAAGTACTATGATCATTAACATGCTTATGTGTCTGAATATTTACATTCCTTTAAAAATATTGAGAGACAAACTTCTGTTTTGCTAAGTTAAAATGTTCTGTGTTGTTGTATCTGTGTATTATTTTTTGTTTGTTTGAAGACCATACATATTCTACTAATATGTAGATCAGTTTATGTACTATTTGTCTATTATTGGAACTGTATGTGTGTGAAATGAACATGCTTAAAGGTATCCTGTGTAAAGATGAAAATAAGTTTCATTAAACCAGTCTGAAAATGAAAATTACTATAAATGTCTTATTTTGAAAATGTTTTGGAAGAAGTGTATGCAGTTTCTTAGTTTATATACTGTATGTTTGTAATGTGTGTTTTTTTTCTCCCAACTGAAGTTGGATGGTAAAATTTTTTTTTTTGTACCCAACACCACTTAGGTGTTATAGATGTTTCCTTTAAATATCCCTTACAGGAAACTTCAACGAAACATGGCGCATGTGTAACACCATAGCTCTAATGTTGTACTGATATATTTCGCTTTTGTTTCATTTAATGTTACAGCGCTGAGCTTCTGTAAATGTGTGTGATTGAATCGATAACATCAAACTATATATTTCTTTCTTTGCACAAACTTTGATGTCGTGGTTTGTTTCTATGCAATATAGTACAATTGTCATTTAAATTCTTTGTCCCATTTGGAGGGAACAAAACTTACTCTATGTAATTGTAATTTCTGTGTGAATAATTTTATGTAGAAATGTAAATATGTGCAAATGTTCTGTTTTATTTAATGTATTTGGTTACTGATATGTAAATTGCTGATCCTCACTTAGGGCTCTTAGTATTCTGTGTATAAGAGGTGTAGTGGTTCCCCTCGGGAACGGAACTGTGTAGCGCGCGCAAATTGTGGTTGGCCTAGGTAGAAAAGGAGGAACAAGAGTCAGTCGTGGGCATGCTACGAGTCGGGGATGAGCTACGAGTCTGTGCACTGCCATGTAAAAGATGCATATTGTGCTGATTTCGAGAGAGGCTTTTCCTGCTTCTTTCTAAGGCCTCGGATGGATGGATAAATAGCTGGAATTTTTCTGGAATTTGTCTCTATCATCACCACCAAGAAATGACAGTGTCCAGCAATTCTGCCTGCAATCCCACCTACCAACATGCAGTTGCCACCACATTGCGCAATCATTACATCGGAATGTTACAATGATGTACAGTGAAGGATCATCTTAATGTATGTGCTAATGTGCTGAAATATAAGGTAATTTACATCTGAATTTATGTACCTACCTTGATTTTTCTCCTCATCATAACACCTCTCAGGTTCCTCTCCGTTTGAGCTAAAGTGATATCCGAGTGTCCTTACTAAAAGAAATTAAAGCCTAGAGTTTTGCTAATTAATGCCTCTTGAACTTGGTAAAAGGAAAGTTAAAGTTAATGTGGCAAGAGAGTGAGTTAGAGTTAATGTTGCTTGCTGAAAATAATTTTCTTACTAAAAATGCTTATTAATGTGTTGTTGCCAACTTCAAAGTAAAGGTTCTTAAGACCAAGACTTATAAAGTTTTGCTTAGTAAATGATCACATTACTACCTGTTGTTAATCACAGAAAGTGAGTCAGTATCTTACATAAATGTTAATTTTATGTCTCATGGCAGTAAAAGTGGAAAATTGCATAGTAGGAAATTATACGTTCATGATTACTAAGCGTTTGTCTCTCTTGTGTGCATATTAACAGTATAAAGTCCACTCACTTTGTGTAAGCCCTGAAAGTAATAGTGTGTTTCGGTACATGTTATAATTTTGCAAATAGTTTGTGCTGCTCTAACTGTTAGCTTCAATCTTAAAACATATGTGTGTGTCAGAGTTCATTGCACTCGCGTGTGGCTAAGTCTAGGTTGTGTTTGTCCATTATAGTTACTTATAACTACTTTCTTAAACGATAACGTTAATCTTTCTCTTGCCTAATTAGGCTGGCGACCGTTTTCTTTATCAATTGAACAGTCCAGATGGGCAATATTTTGTTTGATACTGTTCAAATATTTACGTAATTCTGAATTTCATTTCCGATAAGACACCTCCGTTAGGAACAACACGGTCAACACAACAAAATTCCTCTCAGAGGGTAACACTGCTCTGTTGCTTTATACCATTATTAATCCAACAAAATAATTCTGTTATGCAAATTGCCTCCAGTTTTGAGATTATGGTATAACAGTAGCAGGGGGGAGTGTTATACTATGAACCCTGCTATTGCTTTCATGGAAGACGGGAGCATTCACAGCATACTCATCGTTAAGATTGAGAAGTAGAGGCAACACTGGGCCATAGAGTACTTCGAGAAATATTATTGCTCCTGTTCCGTGTTACCTGAATGAGTGGACCAAGTCACAAAACGACTTACACCCCTGACAAAACGCTGTAGGGCCTCAAATCTTAACTACTTTCTATACGCAGTGAGCAAAAATGATCTCATTAGGCCGTCGAAGCAGTAGACGTCCAGAATTTATGGAATTAAAGTCGAATGACTTATGATGCCAGTTTAATAGGGTATCTGCGTGAATTTATGAGTGCAGTCCTATGAACACTGCTATTGGTTTCATGGAAGACGAGAGCATTCACAGCATACTCATCATTAAGAATTAGAAGTAGGGGCAACACCGAGCCATAGAGTACTTTGAGAAATAATGTTGCTCCTGTTCGGCGTTACCTGAATGAGTGGACCAAGTCACAAAACGAAAAACACTCATGAAACAATGCTGTAGGACCTCAAGCTTTAACTACTTTCTATACGCAGTGAGCATAAAAGATCTCATTAGGCCGTCGGAGCAGTAGAAGTCCAGAATGTATGGAATTAAAGTCGAATGACCTATGATGCCAGTTTAATAGGGAATCTGCGTGAATTTATGAGTGCAGTCCTAAGAACACTGCTATTGGTTTTATGGTAGATGGGAGCATTCACAGCATACTCATCATTAAGATTTTGAAGTAGAGGCAACACTGGGCCATAGACTACTTCGAGAAATATTGTTGCTCCTGTTCGGCGTTACCTGAATGAGTGAACCAAGCCACAAGACGAAAAACACCCCTGAAACACCGCTGTAGGTCCTCAAGCCTTAACTACTTTCTATATGCAGCGTGAATTACAGATCTCATTAGGCCGTCGGTGCAGTAAACGTCCAGTATTTATGGAATTAAGATCGAATAGCTTATGATGCCAGTTTAATAGGGTATCTGCGTAAACTAATGAGTGCAGTCCTATGAACACTGCTATTGGTTTCGTGGAAGACGGGAGCATTCACAGCATACTCATCATTAAGATTTAGAAGTAGAGGCAACACTGGGCCATAGAGTATGTCGAGAAATATTGTTGCTCCAGTTAGGCGTTACCTGAATGTCTGGACCAAGTCACAAAACGAAAAACACCCCTGAATCAACGCTGTAGGACCTCAAGCCTTAACTACGTTCTACACACAGTGAGCATAAATGATCTCATTAGGCCGTTGGAGCAGTAGACGTCCAGAATTTATGGAATTAAAGTCAAATGACTTATGATGCCAGTTTAATAGGGTATCTGCGTGAATTCATGAGTGCAGCCCTAAGAACACTGCTATTGGTTTTATGGAAGACGGGAGCATTCACAGCATACTCATCATTAAGTTTGAGAGGTAGAGGCAACACTGAGCCATAGAGTACTTCGAGAAATATTGTTGCTCCTGTTTGGCGTTACCTGAATGAGTGGACCAAGTCACAAAATGAAAAATACCCCTGAAACAACGCTGTAGGTCCTCAAGCCTTAACTACTTTCTATATGCATCATGAATTAGGGATCTCATTAGGCCATTGGAGCAGTAGACGTCCAGATTTTATTGAATTAAGATCGAATGACTTATGATGCCAGTTTAATAGGGTATCTGCGTTGATTTATGAGTGCAGTCCTATGAACACTGCTATTGGTTTCATGGAAGACGGGAGCATTCACAGCATACTCATCATTAAGATTTACAAGTAGAGGCAACAGTGGGCCACAGAGTAGTTCGAGAAATATTGTTGCTCCTGTTTGGCGTTACCTGAATTTGTGGACCACGTCACAAAACGAAAAACACCCCTGAAACAACGCTGTAGGACCTCAGGCCTTAACTACTTTCTATACGCAGTGAGTATAAATGATCTCATTAGGTTGTCGGAGCAGTAGACGTCCAGAATTTATGGAATTAAATTCGAATGTCTTATGATGCCAGTTTAATAGGGTATCTGCATGAATTTATGAGTGCAGTCCTATGAAAACTGCTACTTTCTTTATGGAGGACGGGAGCATTCACAGCATACTCATCATTAAGATTTAGAACTAGAGGCAACACTGGGCCATCCAGTACTTCGAGAAATTTTGTTGCTCCAGTTCTGAGTTACCTGAATGAGTGGACCAAGTCACAAAACGAAAAACACCCCTGAAACAACGCTGTAGGACCTCAAGCCTTAGCTACGTTCTATACGCAGTGAGCATAAATGATCTCATTAGGCCGTTGGAGCAGTAGACGTCCAGAATTTATGGAATTAAAGTCAAATGACTTATGATGCCAGTTTAATAGGGTATCTGCGTGAATTCATGAGTGCAGCCCTAAGAACACTGCTATTGGTTTTATGGAAGACGGGAGCATTCACAGCATACTCATCATTAAGTTTGAGAGGTAGAGGCAACACTGAGCCATAGAGTACTTCGAGAAATATTGTTGCTCCTGTTTGGCGTTACCTGAATGAGTGGACCAAGTCACAAAATGAAAAACACCCCTGAAACAACGCTGTAGGACCTCAGGCCTTAACTACTATCTGTATGCAACGTGAATTAAAGATCTCATTACGTTGTCGGTGCAGTAGACGTCCAGTATTTATGGAATTAAGATCGAATGGCTTATGATGCCGGTTTAATAGGGTATCTGCGTACACTAATGAGTGCAGTCCTATGAACACTGCTATTGGTTTCATGGAAGACGGGAGCATTCACAGCGTACTCATCATTAAGATTTAGAAGTAGAGGCAACACTGGGCCACAGAATAGTTCGAGAAATATTGTTGCTCCTGTTCGGCGTTACCTGAATGAGTGGACCTAGTCACAAAACGAAAAACGTTCCCGAAACAACGCTGTAGGACCTTAAGCCTTAAGTACTTTCTATACGCAGTGAGCATAAATGATCTCATAAGGCCGTCGGTGCAGTAGACGTCCAAAATTTATGGAATCAAAGTCGAATGACTTATGATGCTAGTTTAATAGGGTATCTGCTTGAATTTGTGAGTGCAGTGCTATGAACGCTGCTATTGGTTTTATGGAAGACGGGAGCATTCACAGCGTACTCATCATTAAGATTTAGAAGTAGAGGGAACACTGGGCCATACAGTACTTCGAGAAATATTGTTGCTCCAGTTCGGCGTTACCTGAATGTGTGGACCAAGTCACAAAACGAAAAACACTTCTGATACAACGCTGTAGCATCTCAAGCCTTAACAACTATCTATATGCAGCGTGAATTAAAGATCTCTTTGGGCCGGCGGTGCAGTAGTCGTCCAGAATTTATGGAATTAAGATAGAATGACTTATGATGCCAGTTTAATAGGGTATCTGCGTTAATTTATGAGTGAAGTCCTATGATAAGTGCTATTGGTTTCATGGAAGACGGGAGGATTCACAGCATACCAATCTTCAAGATTCAGAAGTAGAGGCAACACTGGGCCATAGAGTATTTCGAGAAATATTGTTGCTCCTGTTCGGCGTTACCTGAATGTGTGGACCAAGTCACAAAACGAAAAACACCCCTGAAACAACGCTGTAGGACCTCAAGCCTTAACTACTTTCTAAACGCAGTGAGCATAAATGATCTCATTAGGCCGTCGGAGCAGTAGACGTCCAGAAATTTATGGAATTAAAGTCGAATGACTTATGACGCCAGTTTAATAAGGTATCTGCGTGAATTTATGAGTGCAGTCCTAAGAACACTGCTATTGGTTTTATGGAAGACGAGAGCATTCACAGCGTACTCATCATTAAGATTTAGAAGTAGAGGCAACTCTGGGCCATAGAGTACTTCGAGAAATATTGTTGCTCCTGTTCTTCGTTCCCTTAATGTGTGGACCATGGCACAAAACGAAAAACACCCCTGAAACAACGCTGTGGGACCTCAAGCCTTAACTACTTTCTATACGCAGTGAGCATAAATGATCTCATTAGGCCGTCGGAGCAGTAGACGTCCAGAATAAATGGAATTACAGTCAAATGACTTATGATGCCAGGTTAATAGGGTATCTGCTTTAATTTATGAGTGGAGTCCTAAGAACACTGCTATTGGTTTTATGGAAGCCAGAAGCATTCACAGCATACTCATCTTTAAGATTTAGATGTAGAGGCAACACTGGGCCATAGAGTATTTCGAGAAATATTGTTGCTCCTGTTCGGCGTTACCTGAATGTGTGGACCAAGTCACAAAACGAAAAACACCCCTGAAACAACGCTGTAGGACCTCAAGCCTTAACTACTTTCTATACGCAGTGAGCATAAATGATCTCATTAGGCCGTCGGAGCAGTAGACGTCCAGAATTTATGGAATTAAAGTCGTATGACTTATGGTGCCAGTTTAATAGGGTATCTGCGTTAATTTATGAGAGCAGTCCTATGAACAGTACTATTGGTTTCATGGAAGACGGGAGCATTCACAGAATTCTCATCATTAAGATTTAGAAGTAGAGGCAACACTGGGCCATAGACTACTTCGAGAAATATTGTTGCTCATGTTCGGCGTTACCTGAATGTGTGGACCAAGTCACAAAACGAAAAACACCCCTGAAACAACGCTGTAGGACCTCAAGCCTTAACTACTTTCTATACGCAGTGAGCATAAATGATCTCATGGGCCGTCGGAGCAGTAGACGTCCAGAATTTATGGAATTAAAGTCGTATGACTTATGATGCCAGTTTAATAGGGTATCTGCGTGAATTTATGAGTGCATTCCTATGAGCACTGCTATTGGTTTTGTGGAAGACGGGAGCATTCACAGCGTACTCATCATTAAGATTTAGAATTAGAGGCAACACTGGGCCATACAGTACATCGAGGTATATTGTTGCTCCTGTTCCGCGTTACCTGAATGTGTGGACCAAGTCACAAAACGAAAAACACCCCTGAAACAACGCTGTAGTACCTCAAGCCTTAACTACTTTCTATACGCAGTGAGCATAAATGATCTCATTAGGCCGTCGGAGCAGTAGACGTCCAGAATTTATGGAATTAAAGTCGTATGACTTATGATGCCAGTTTAATAGGGTATCTGCGTGAATTTATGAGTGCATTCCTATGAGCACTGCTATTGGTTTTGTGGAAGACGGGAGCATTCACAGCGTACTCATCATTAAGATTTAGAATTAGAGGCAACACTGGGCCATACAGTACATCGAGATATATTGTTGCTCCTGTTCAGCGTTACCTGAATGTGTGGACCAAGTCACAAAACGAAAAACACCCCTGAAACAACGCTGTAGTACCTCAAGCCTTAACTACTTTCTATACGCAGTGAGCATAAATGATCTCATTAGGCCGTCGGAGCAGTAGACGTCCAGAATTTATGGAATTAAAGTCGTATGACTTATGATGCCAGTTTAATAGGGTATCTGCGTGAATTTATGAGTGCATTCCTATGAGCACTGCTATTGGTTTTGTGGAAGACGGGAGCATTCACAGCGTACTCATCATTAAGATTTAGAATTAGAGGCAACACTGGGCCATACAGTACATCGAGATATATTGTTGCTCCTGTTCGGCGTTACCTGAATGTGTGGACCAAGTCACAAAACGAAAAACACCCCTGAAACAACGCTGTAGTACCTCAAGCCTTAACTACTTTCTATACGCAGTGAGCATAAATGATCTCATTAGGCCGTCGGAGCAGTAGACGTCCAGAATTTATGGAATTAAAGTCGTATGACTTATGATGCCAGTTTAATAGGGTATCTGCGTGAATTTATGAGTGCATTCCTATGAGCACTGCTATTGGTTTTGTGGAAGACGGGAGCATTCACAGCGTACTCATCATTAAGATTTAGAATTAGAGGCAACACTGGGCCATACAGTACATCGAGATATATTGTTGCTCCTGTTCGGCGTTACCTGAATGTGTGGACCAAGTCACAAAACGAAAAACACCCCTGAAACAACGCTGTAGTACCTCAAGCCTTAACTACTTTCTATACGCAGTGAGCATAAATGATCTCATTAGGCCGTCGGAGCAGTAGACGTCCAGAATTTATGGAATTAAAGTCGTATGACTTATGATGCCAGTTTAATAGGGTATCTGCGTGAATTTATGAGTGCATTCCTATGAGCACTGCTATTGGTTTTGTGGAAGACGGGAGCATTCACAGCGTACTCATCATTAAGATTTAGAATTAGAGGCAACACTGGGCCATACAGTACATCGAGATATATTGTTGCTCCTGTTCGGCGTTACCTGAATGTGTATACCAAGTCACAAAACGAAAAACACCCCTGATACAACGCCGTAGGACCTCAAGCCTTAACTACTTTCTATACGCAGTGAGCATAAATGATCTCATTAGGCCGTCGGAGCAGTAGACGTCCAGAATTTATGGAATTAAAGTCGTATGACTTATGATGCCAGTTTAATAGGGTATCTGCGTGAATTTGTGAGTGCAGTGCTATGAACACTGCCATTGGTTTTATCTAAGACGGGAGCATTCACAGCGTACTCATCATTAAGATTTAGAAGTAGAGGCAACACTGGGCCATACAGTACTTCGAGAAATATTGTTGCTCCTGTTCCGCGTTACCTGAATGTGTGGACCAAGTCACAAAACGAAAAACACCCCTGAAACAACGCTGTAGGACCTCAAGCCTTAACTACTTTCTAAACGCAGTGAGCATAAATGATCTTATTATGCCGTCAGAGCAGTAGACGTCCAGAAATTTATGGAATTAAAGTCAAATGACTTATGACGCCAGTTTAATAGGGTATCTGCGTGAATTTATGAGTGCAGTCCTAAGGACACTGCTATTGGTTTTGTGGAAGACGCGAGCATTCACAGCGTACTCATCATTAAGATTTAGAAGTAGAGGCAACTCTGGGCCATAGAGTACTTCGAGAAATATTGCTGCTCCTGTTCGGCGTTACCTTAATGTGTGGACCATGGCACAAAACGAAAAACACCCCTGAAACAACGCTGTGGGACCTCAAGCCTTATCTACTTTCTATACGCAGTGAGCATTAATGATCTCATTAGGCCGTCGGAGCAGTAGACGTCCAGAATAAATGGAATTACAGTCAAATGACTTATGATGCCAGTTTAATAGGGTATCTGCTTTAATTTATGAGTGGAGTCCTAAGAACACTGCTATTGGTCTTATGGAAGACAGGAGCATTCACAGCATACTCATCTTTAAGATTTAGATGTAGAGGTAACACTGGGCCATAGAGTGCTTCGAGAAATACTGTTCCTCCTGTTCGGCGTTACCTGAATGAGTGGACCAAGTCCAAAACGAAAAACACCCCTGAAACAACGCTGTAGGTCCTAAAGCCTTAACTACTTTCTATACGCAGTGAGCATAAATGATCTCATTAGGCCGCCGGAGCAGTAGACGTCCAGAATTTATGGAATTAAAGTCGTATGACTCATGATGCCAGTTTAATAGGGTATCTGCGTTAATTTATGAGTGCAGTCCTATGAACAGTACTACTGGTTTCATGGAAGACGGGAGCATTCACAGAATTCTCATCATTAAGATTTAGAAGTAGAGGCAACACTGGGCCATAGAGTAGTTCGAGAAATATTGTTGCTCCTGGTCGGCGTTACCTGAATGTGTGGACCAAGTCACAAAACGAAAAACGCCCGTGAAACAACGCTGTAGGACATCAAGCCTTAACTACTTTCTATACGCAGTGAGCATAAATGATCTCATGGGCCGTCGGAGCAGTAGACGTCCAGAATTTATGGAATTAAAGTCGTATGACTTATGATGCCAGTTTAATAGGGTATCTGCGTGAATTTATGAGTGCATTCCTATGAGCACTGCTATTGGTTTTGTGGAAGACGGGAGCATTCACAGCGTACTCATCATTAAGATTTAGGAGTAGAGGCAACACTGGGCCATACAGTACTTCGAGAAATATTGTTGCTCCTGTTCGGCGTTACCTGAATGTGTGGACCAAGTCACAAAACGAAAAACACCCCTGAAACAACGCTGTAGGACCTCAAGCCTTAACTACTTTCTAAACGCAGTGAGCATAAATGATCTCATTATGCCGTCGGAGCAGTAGACGTCCAGAAATTTATGGAATTAAAGTCGAATGACCTATGACGCCAGTTTAATAGGGTATCTGCGTGAATTTATGAGTGCAGTCCTAAGAACACTACTATTGGTTTTGTGGAAGACGGGAGCATTCACAGCGTACTCATCATTAAGATTTAGAAGTAGAGGCAACTCTGGGCCATAGAGTACTTCGAGAAATATTGCTGCTCCTGTTCGGCGTTACCTTAATGTGTGGACCATGGCACAAAACGAAAAACACCCCTGAAACAACGCTGTGGGACCTCAAGCCTTATCTACTTTCTATACGCAGTGAGCATTAATGATCTCATTAGGCCGTCGGAGCAGTAGACGTCCAGAATAAATGGAATTACAGTCAAATGACTTATGATGCCAGTTTAATAGGGTATCTGCTTTAATTTATGAGTGGAGTCCTAAGAACACTGCTATTGGTCTTATGGAAGACAGGAGCATTCACAGCATACTCATCTTTAAGATTTAGATGTAGAGGTAACACTGGGCCATAGAGTGCTTCGAGAAATACTGTTCCTCCTGTTCGGCGTTACCTGAATGAGTGGACCAAGTCACAAAACGAAAAACACCCCTGAAAAAACGCTGTAGGTCCTAAAGCCTTAACTACTTTCTATACGCAGTGAGCATAAATGATCTCATTAGGCCGCCGGAGCAGTAGACGTCCAGAATTTATGGAATTAAAGTCGTATGACTTATGATGCCAGTTTAATAGGGTATCTGCGTTAATTTATGAGTGCAGTCCTATGAACAGTACTATTGGTTTCATGGAAGACGGGAGCATTCACAGCGTACTCATCATTAAGATTTAGAAGTAGAGGCAACACTGGGCCATAGAGTACTTCGAGAAATATTGTTGCTCTGGTTCGGCGTTACCTGAATGTGTGGACATGTCACAAAACGAAAAACACCCCTGAAACAACGCTGTAGGACCACAAGCCTTAACTACTTTCTATACACAGTGAGCATAAATGATCTCATTAGGCCGTCAGAGCAGTAGACGTCCAGAATAAATGGAATTAAAGTCAAATGACTTTTGATGCCAGTTTAATAGGGTATCTGTGTTAATTTTTGAGTGCAGTCCTAAGAACACTGCCATTGGTTTTATGGAAGACGGGAGCAATCACAGCATACTCATCTTTAAGATTGAGAAGTAGAGGCAACATTGGGCCATAGAGTACTTTGAGAAATATTCTTGCTCCAGTTCGGCGTTACCTGAATGAGTGGACCAAGTCCCAAAACAAAAAACACCCCTGAAACAACGCTGTAGGTCCTCAGGCCTTAACTACTTTCTATATGCACCGTGAATTAAAGATCTCATTAGGCCGTCGGTGCAGTAGACGTCCAGAATTTATGGAATAAGGATCGAATGACTTATGATGCCAGTTTAATATGGTATCTGCGTTAATTTATGAGTGCAGTCCTATGAACACTGCTATTGGTTTCATGGAAGACGGGAGCTCTCACAGCATACTCATCGCTAAGATTTAGAAGTAGAGGCAACTTTGGGCCATAGAGTAGTTCGAGAAATATTCTTGCTCCTGTTCGGCGTTACCTGAATGAGTGGACCAAGTAACAAAACGAAAAACACCCCTGAAACTACGCTGTAATTCCTCAAGCTTTAACTACTTTCTATATGCAGCGTTAATTAAAGATCTCACTAGGCCGTCGGTGCAGTAGACGTCCAGAATTTATGGAATTAAGATCGAATGACTTACGATGCCAGTTTAATAGGGTATCTGCGTGAATTTATGAGTGCAGTCCTAAGAACACTGCTATTGGGTTTATGGAAGACGGGAGCATTCGCAGCATACTCATCATTAAGATTTAAAAGTAGAAGCAACACTTGGCCATACAGTATTTCGAGTAATATTGTTGCTCCAGTTCGGCGTTACCTGAATGTGTGGAACAAGTCACAAAACGAAAAACACCCCTGAAACAACGCTTTAGGAACTCAAGCCTTTACTACTTTCTATACGCAGTGTGCATTAAAGATCTCATTAATAGGATACCTGAGTGAATGTTTGCGTGCAGTCCTGTGAACACTGCTACTGGTTTCATGGAAGACAGGAGCAACCACAGCATACTCATCATTTAGAATTTGATGTAGAGGCAACACAGGGCCATAGTGTACATCGAGAAATATTGTTGCTCCTAGTCAGCGTTACCTGAATGAGTGGACCAAGTCACAATACGAAAAACACTCCTGAAAGTACGCTGTAGGATCTCAAGCCTTAACTACTTTCTATACGCAGTGTGCGTTACAGGCCTCATTAGGCTGTCAGTGCAGTAGACGTCTAGAATTTATGGAATTAAGATCGAGTGACTTATGATGCCAGTTTAATAAAATACCAGATTGAATGAATGCGTGGAGTCCTGTGAACACTGCTATTGGTCTCAATGGAGACGGGAGCGTCCACAGCATACTCATAATTAAGAATTAGAAGTAGGGGTAACACTGGGCCATAAAGTACTTCGAGATATATTGTTGTTCCTGTTTGGCGTTACCTGAATGAGTGTACCAAGTCACAATACGAAAAACACCCCTGAAAGTACACTGTATTATCTCAAGCCTTAACTACTTTTTATACGCAGTGTGCATTAATTGCCTCATTAGTCCACCGGTGCAGTAGACTTCTACAATTTATGGAATTAAGATAGAGTGACTTATGATCCCATTTTAATAGGGTACCTGAGTGAATGTATGTGTTCAGTCCTGTGAACACTGCTATCGGTTTCATGGAAGACGAGAGCGACCACAGCATACTCATCATTAACAATTAGAATTAGAGGCAAAACTGTGCTATAGAGTACCTCGAAATATATTGTTGGTCCTGTTCGGCGTTACCTGAATGAGTGGACCAAGTCACAATACGAAAAACACCCCTGAAACAGCGCTGTAGGACCTCAAGCCTTAACTACATTCTATACACAGTGTTCATTAATTGCCTCAATAGGCCGTCTGCGCAGTGGATGTCTAGAATTTATGGAATTTATATCGAGTGACTTATGATGGCAGTTAAATAGTGTACCTTAGTGAATGTATGTGCGCAGTCCTATGAACACTGGTATTGGGTTCATGGAAGACGGGATCGTCCACAGGATACTCATCATTAAGAATTAGAAGTAGAGGCAACACTGGGCCATAGAGTACTCCGAGAAATAATGTTGCTCCTGTTCGGCGTGACCTGAATGAGTGGACCAAGTCACAATACGAAAAGCACCCCTGAAGCAATGCGGTAGGACCTCAAGCCTTAACTACTTTTTATAAGCAGTGTGCATTACAGGCCTCATTAGGCCGTCGGTGCAGTAGGCGTCTAGAATTTATGGGATTAAGATCGAGTGAATTATGATCCCAGTTTAATAGGGTACCTGAGTGAGTGTATGCGTGCAGTCCTGTGACCACTGCTATTGGGTTCATGGAAGATGGGAGCGTCCACAGCATATTATTATTAGGAATTTGATGTAGAGGCAACACTGCTCCAGAGAGTAGTTCGAGAAATATTGTTGTCCTGTTTGGCGTTACCTGAATGAGTGGACCAAGTCACAATACGAAAAACAACCCTGAAACAACGCTGTAGGACCTGAAGCCTTACCTACTTTCAATAAGCAGTGTGCATTACAGGCCTCATTAGGCCGTCGGTGCAGTAGACGTCTAGAATCTATGGAATTACGATCGAGTGACTGATGATGCCAGTTTAATAGGGTACCTGAGTGAACGTATACGTGCAGTCCAGTGAACACTGGTATTGGGTTCATGGAAGGCGGGAGCGTCCACAGCATACTAATCATTAAGAATTAGAAGTAGAGGCAACACTGGGCCATAGCGTACTTCGAGAAATATTGTTGGTCCTGTTCGGTGTTACCTGAATGAGTAGACCAACTCACAATACGAAAAACACCCCTGAAACAACGCTGTAGGACCTCAAGCTTTAACTACTTTCTATACGCTGTGTATTAAAGGCCTCAATAATCCGTCGGTGCAGTAGACGTCTAGAATCATCTGGTATGAGGCCAGTCGTGACACATTGCACTTCATATCTCCAAACAGCTGTTGTCAAGTTTCTGTCTGGTTTATCCCACTGATGATTATTAGTTCCCCTATCGCTGTAGCAACTGACAATGCAAGTTACCCAACTCTAAATATTCATTACTTACCGTTCGCTTCGTTGGTCTCTCGGAAACTCACCAAGAGAGACGACCATGATTGACCGCAGCAATCCTTCGCTAGTTAGAGTCCGAAGTTATTGATTAGGTGTGACATTCGTCTCCGGTCTATAACGAGGCAACGCCTCTCTGTTTTTGGTGTGCTGTAAATGACGAAACGGCTGTACAGCATGATACATCCTTCGTTCTCATAATTATTTGAAACACTGCTGTAGCATTTTTTCTCCTCAGTATGAGCGTATTATTTTATTTCGATGTTTGGGGATCTATGTTTCTTATGTCATCTTAATTTATCTTTGTTTAATCTCAAAAGCTATATCTTTGTCCTTTAGTGTTTCTTCTGAGAACAGCGATCATCGTATGTGGATAATTGTATTCCCACTTATCAGCCATCAGCAGAGAATTTCATCCTAACAGCATATAAAAATGTTAAAAATCCATTATGATCTATTATTTCCAAAAATAATTAATTATTTAAAATTTATCAAAAATACAATCGTTATTCGATGTAATCCGCGAAAAATATTGTTATCTGTTAATTTCTATGAGTTACAGACATAAGGCTTTTGTATCTTTGGTTTATCCTACTATTGCCAGTAGAGGGAGTTACTGTTGTGGTGTTGGAGAGAGAAGTCGAAATGTAGCTCGTTTCTCATGAACCCTTGTGGTTTACCTCTTGAATGTATCAAGAATTGTGGAAACATTGTTTTGTGGTTACCTAAAAGTGAAGACTGCACACTAAAGTGACTTGAACTGACTTTTATTTTATGGAAATTACTTTTAATGTTTGTTTATGTCATTCTGAGTACAATACAGATATGCTTTGCTGAATATTTTATTCGATGAATGAATTATGGACTGTGCGGCTGGTCTCGGCGGAGGTTCGAGTCCTCCCTCGGGCATGGGTGTGTGTGCTTGTTCTTAGGATAATTTGGGTTAAGTATTGTGTAAGCTTAGGGACTGATGACCTTAGCAGTTAACTCCCATAAGATTTCACACACATTTGAACACACATGAATTATAATCGTATATTGAAATCTGGAAGAAGATTAATATATTGTACTTAAATACTTCCATGTTCTAGGAAACATCTTGGTGTAATCGTATACTGTTTATGTTTTGGACCACGAGCAACAACAACAGCTACAGCGGTAGTCAAAAGATGAATATTAGTTTAAACCACTGACTTTTCAAATTGTCCAGTGCTGATGAAATAGTTCTTGCACTCATACCCTGCAGTTTAACTTAATCGATTCTATACCTGGTATCAGAATAGTGGCTCACTTTCATTGCATCAGTTATTTTACAGTATTTCAGTTAAGGGCTGGGCAGGGTCTGTGAGGAGGACATTTTAACGACTACCGATCTTACGCCGAGCTACATGGCTGCCAGTGGTCCACCATTCAATGCAGACATGTTAGGACCCACATGTATGTCAACAAACTAGGGAAATTCTGTAACGTCCCATTGTTGATCCATCTTACGTCACTTCTTTAGAGCCGACTAGCATATACACACCACTTCATTACTATGACGTACGTGAGCGTTAGATGGTCACATAATTGCCTAGTGCCATCTACAGCGCTCCAAAGCGACCGACCAGTCTGCTCTATTTAGGGCATTACTAAGGTTTTGTCCTGTGCTGTTACGCAGTGTGTCACAGGTATAAGGTCAGGTATTTTTATTTGTGACTCAGCACAGTGTACTGAACAACATTACATCAGCATTTACTTCATTTGCAGACTAATAATTATAGCTACTAGGAGTGGTATGTTTATATGTTGGTCTCCGCCCAAGAGACAGAGGTGGAGCCCCTCCACGCCCACACCGGCATGATGGCCAACTTAATAGATCTACTGCCATCTCTGCATAAGGGTTAGCATTCACTAAAGTGAGGTGTCGCAGGATGTGGGTACTGCGATGTTTGCGTACGTCTGGTTAAGGTTAACCATTAATACGCCCTCATCTGGAGATAGATTGGGTCGAAGTCGAACGAAGGGTAGCGGTTTGAAGGGCAGAGGAAAAAAAGTGCCAAGGAAAGAGCCAAGGGGAAAAAACCTCTGCGATAGTTAGTTCGGGTGGTAACAGCAGTAGCGGATGTCTTGCTAACTGCGATAGGTTGTTAAAGGGTAGGCTTTGTTAGTAGTGGGTATCATGCAAGTCGATACCATTGACGCTGTGCGGTGGTGTTGCTCAGCGGCTGCCGCTGGGTGCCGGTGTTGGGCTCTCGATGAGCTTCAGCAACCTGCAACAGTTAGGTTCATCATCACTTTTGGATCCAATAGGTTATATATCGGATGCACAGTGTAGTTTGATGATGACGAATTGCTTGTGCGTTAGTGGGCAAGCTCGTCGGTGTCCCTACTGTGGGCTGTTGGTCGGCTCTCGTAGCAGCTGGCAATTGCCAGTCAGTGTTGCTGATATGCTGGGGCTTACCGACGTTTGTCGCTTGTTAGTTTACCATAGACGCAAAATGTGCAATGTATACTGCAGGTGTAGTCCACTTAGTGGCGCTGTTACTGTTATGCTGCTACGGTCGCAGGTTTGAATCCTGCCTCGGGCATGGATGTGTGTGATGTCCTTAGGTAAGTTATGTTTAAGTAGTTCTAAGTTCTAGGGGACTGATGACCACTGCAGTTAAGTCCCATAGTGCTCAGAGCCATTTGAACCATTTTTTTGTTACTGTTATGCAGAAAACATCAAGTAGTGAGTTATGTGATGTATTTGCAGGAAGACTGATGCAGAGAGAAACACAAGCAACTCATTGATGTGTGTAACTATTAAGGTACCACATATTAAAATGCCTGCCCTTACACCAGTTATTTGCAATTTGAGAAGCAACTTGCAGTGGTCCTTTACAGAGCCTTACACCTGTGTAGTAGAACACTGGGGAGACGGTGGCACCCGAGCTGAGGCGCAGCTGATTGGTCGCTTACAGTGCTCCGCTGTGTTTGCGGTTGCTCCGCCTCTCTGGCCGTGCCCCGGCGGCCACAGCGGAGATGACAGGTAGCTCGCTATACAGGTAGCAGCGGCAGAGGCAGCAGCGGTGGCGGTCACAGAGGATCCGCCGCCCACAGACGACAGCTCAGCCACTCCCCGGACGCACATGCATTATTCATGGGCGCCGGACTTGCCGACAGTTCGATGAAACCGTGCTCTGTTGTAGGCGTCACCGCGTTCACGCGGAGGGGAATTCAATATAAATACGCCCTTCCGTGCCAATAGCTGCAATTCCGGACGTCTCGTTAGGAAGGAGACTGACAGATTTCGCCGACTGCGGCACACGTAGCAGGCTTGTTAGCTGAATTTGCTGTTCTTCCATCATTATTTTTCGCGTTATCTATGTAAGTAAGGACAGAACGAACATCTCAGTTACCAGTTCACTTTCAGTTGCGGACACCGAAATAGTTCATAAAAGTTAACTGAGCTTAACTAAATACTACAGAAAGCCCTTGCTGTGTGACTGTGCTTTCTGTTCGCTGCCAGTTGCGGTGAGGTTCGGATTGTTTAACACGCAACGGCACGTCGTTTGATACCACATTCCTACAATTTAGTAGTTAAAAGTGTTCTTAGAGCAGTGCGCATGCGATGACGACGAAGAGCTTCAGATCACTTGTGGTTTTCGCCTGCCAGAACGATAAAACGTATCCTGTTTTTTTCTTTGCTTGGTCACCTGCAGCGGCAGTTGTCTGTTCAAAACTTCTTTTCATACCATATTGCATTCCACTGTTCCTAAATGAAAGTACCGTATTCGGTACTTAACGTATTGCAATCTGCATGGAGCGAAAACACCATGTTAGATGCACCAAGAATTAAAAGGCCAATCAAAATATAGTCTAGCTTTTGATGTAACTTGACGTAGTTTTGGCGTCGGTGCGTTAACGTGATACCATCATCCATTTCTGTTCACGGCTCCGCCACATTACATTGTGAACTTAGTGTATTTCGTACACCGATAAGAGCGAGGACATTTGAAAGAATGATATTTTAGTAAGTTTCGCGCTTCACTTGCTGACTCGCTACGGTTGATTGAGGTTAGGTTTGCTGCTAAATTAACGAGCCTATTTCCGGTTTGTTGACTTCTACTTACTTTTTGTAAGTGTCAATGTTTATGAACAGAGAGATGAAGTAGCGATGGCAAGGCCTTTGTCTCCTATGATAGCCAATATGTCAACTGAAGATTTTGATGAAGGTGCCCTGGAATCGGCGGCATTGAAACCTGGCTGCTATCACAGATATCTGGATGATGCTTTTGTTGTTTAGACTGATGGAAACGAGATTTTTTTTGGAAATCTGGGATAAGGTCTTACGGGACCAAATTGCTGAGGTCATCGGTTCCTAAGCTTACACACTACTTAGCCTACCTTATGCCAATGACAACACACACACCCATGCCCAAGGGAGGACTTCAACCTCCGACGGGGGGAAGCCGCACGGACCGTGACAAGGCGCCCTTAGACGGCGCGGCTACCCCGCGCGGCAACGAGAATTTAAACGGCATTTTAGAATATTTGACTTCGTCCCAACCTACTACTTGACTTACCATAGAGATGGAATAGGCTGGTTGCTTGGCCTTTCTTGATGTTTTAATCAGGAGGAAGGCTGTTGTTATCGTGGGACATGCAGTTCATAGGAAGCAAACTAATACTGATACGGAACTTTAAGCTGACAGGTTCCAGTTCACTATGAAGGAGAACTTTTACCTTTGTTCATAAGGCACACGTCATCTCAGGCCCTGGCAATTTGTTAGCTAAGTGGGCCAACATCTAAGTTATCATACGCCAGAACTGTTATACTGAAAGACAGATCTGACGCGCGTGATGCTATCAATCAGCGTGAATTGGGTGAGTGATGCAAATGACCTGATGGCATCAAAATGTATGGCCATTTTGCCTTACACAAGTAATATTTCCAAGAATTGCTCGTATTCTGCGGAAACTTCGTGTGAAATATGTTTTTCGACCACCATTAAAGATAGAAGACCTTTCAGAGACCATTTAAGGTGAGATCGGTTAGCGTATTGCAGGTGTCTATCGAACCTCGTTGCAGCTGTGGCATGTAATATATCCAACAGACCATCAGGATCGTAGAGCACTGGTGTGCTAATCATTAGCGTCGCACACGCTCACATGGGTCGAGAAAATCTGCTGCTGCAGAACATTGCCTTGACATCTGTCATACTGTACCATATGACACTACAGAGATTCTGGACTGCATTTCCGCAGTTTCAGACTGAAAGTAGTGTACTGTCTCATTATGTTTTCACCATTTCTGTAGGATGTCGGTAAATTTTATAAAGCAGCAACAATAACGAAATAGCTCACCTTGACTGTGTGATCTAAACCTTTTTCGTTCTTTTATTAATTAATGTTAATGAAACTACCTGTGAAATGGATAATTGTATAAAAAAGTGTTCACATAATATACAGTATCTAACACTTCGCATAAAAATGATCTATAATGATAACATACTTTATGCTACCAATCCTTAATTTACCAAAGACTAACATTCCGTAAAGTTAAGACGCAAATGACAATAATTAAGGAATAACACAAGACCAGAGACGGTAAGACAAAGCTGACAAAATAAGATATGTAAACCAAACTTTTATTCCGCACTACTGACTGACTACTCTACACAACTCGCTGCTCTACAAGTACCGTCACAGACTGACAACCATAACGTCATCAGTCGCGCGGTCGATCACAACTAGTGCTTGAAGTTTGAATATAAATCATCAGCAGTGATGGTAGAAGACTGCCACTTTTCTCTCTTCTGGGGCTCTGTTGTATTTTAGTTGTTTTATAATATCTTATACCTCTGTTATTGAAGGTGGTTTTGTATCTGGGTTTGGTACTGTTTTCGTGAAGTGTGATTTTTCCTTAGGCTTCTCTCAATTGAGGATTTTTTCAAAATAGTTTTTAAGGATTTTGCAGTTTGCTTTAGTATTTGTTTACAGAGAGCCGTCTGTTCTTTTGAAGCAAATATTTGTTGACTAATTTTATACACTCCTGGAAATGGAAAAAAGAACACATTGACACCGGTGTGTCAGACCCACCATACTTGCTCCGGACATTGCGAGAGGGCTGTACAAGCAATGATCACACGCACGGCACAGCGGACACACCAGGAACCGCGGTGTTGGCCGTTGAATGGCGCTAGCTGCGCAGCATTTGTGCACCGCCGCCGTCAGTGTCAGCCAGTTTGCCGTGGCATACGGAGCTCCATCGCAGTCTTTAACACTGGTGGAAATGGAAATGAGCGTTTGGCGCCATTGGCCGGGAGGCCCCTCGCGGGGCAGGTCCGGCCGCCATATCGCAGGTCTTATTACATTCGGCGCCACATTGGGCGACCTGCACGCCGGATGGGGATGAAATGATGATGAACACAACACAACACCCAGTCCCTGAGCGGAGAAAATCTCCGACCCAGCCGGGAATCGAACCCGGGCCCAGAGGACGGCAATCCGTCACGCTGACCACTCAGCTACTGGGGCGGACCTTTAACACTGGTAGCATGCCGCGACAGCGTGGACGTGAACCGTATGTGCAGTTGACGGACTTTGAGCGAGGGCGTATAGTGGGCATGCGGGAGGCCGGGTGGACGTACCGCCGAATTGCTCAACACGTGGGGCGTGAGGTCTCCATAGTACATCGATGTTGTCGCCAGTGGTCGGCGGAAGGTGCACGTGCCCGTCGACCTGGGACCGGACCGCAGCGACGCACGGATGCACGCCAAGACCGTAGGATCCTACGCAGTGCCGTAGGGGACCGCACCGCCACTTCCCAGCAAATTAGGGACACTGTTGCTCCTGGGGTATCGGCGAGGACCATTCGCAACCGTCTCCATGAAGCTGGGCTACGGTCCCGCACACCGTTAGGCCGTCTTCCGCTCACGCCCCAACATCGTGCAGCCCGCCTCCAGTGGTGTCGCGACAGGCGTGAATGGAGGGACGAATGGAGACGTGTCGTCTTCAGCGATGAGAGTCGCTTCTGCCTTGGTGCCAATGATGGTCGTATGCGTGTTTGGCGCCGTGCAGGTGAGCGCCACAATCAGGACTGCATACGACCGAGGCACACAGGGCCTACACCCGGCATCATGGTGTGGGGAGCGATCTCCTACACTGGCCGTACACCACTGGTGATCGTCGAGGGGACACTGAATAGTGCACGGTACATCCAAACCGTCATCGAACCCATCGTTCTACCATTCCTAGACCGGCAAGGGAACTTGCTGTTCCTACAGGACAATGCACGTCCGCATGTATCCCGTGCCACCCAACGTGCTCTAGAAGGTGTAAGTCAACTACCCTGGCCAGCAAGATCTCCGGATCTGTCCCCCATTGAGCATGTTTGGGACTGGATGAAGCGTCGCCTCACGCGGTCTGCACGTCCAGCACGAACGCTGGTCCAACTGAGGCGCCAGGTGGAAATGGCATGGCAAGCCGTTCTACAGGACTACATCGAGCATCTCTACGATCGTCTCCATGGGAGAATAGCAGCCTGCATTGCTGCGAAAGGTGGATATACACTGTACTAGTGCCGACATTGTGCATGCTCTGTTGCCTGTGTCTATGTGCCTGTGGTTCTGTCAGTGTGATCATGTGATGTATCTGACCCCAGGAATGTGTCAATAAAGTTTCCCCTTCCTGGGACAATGAATTCACGGTGTTCTTATTTCAATTTCCAGGAGTGTATTTACAAGTGTGTATAGCGGAAGAAAGTATCTACAGTAGATCCTTAGGTGGAGGATTCGTCCACAGTATACTCGTATAAGTCGCCAGCAATCGAGTTCCATACTGTACACTCAGTAACAGGTTATACAAGCAAATGGTCATCTGAAAAGCTGAAAGTATTATCATTGGCCAAGACCGTTGCTTTCAATTCTTATGGAACTAACTTGCATTTCTGCCGATTTGCTTCCTTCCAGCCCTGCAGCAGATATGGATATTACACTGTGAAGCTAAAGAAACTGGTACTTCCGCTCAACGTGTAGGACCAAAGCGAGCACGCTGAAGTGACGCATGGACTTGACTAATATCTGAAGCAGTGCTGCAGGGAACTGATACCATGAATCCTGCAGGGCTATCCATAAATGTGCAAGAGTACGATGGGGTAGAGATTTCTTCTAAACAGCACGTTGCAAGGAATCCCAAGTATGCTCAATAATGTTCATGTCTTGGAATTTTCGTGGCCAGCGGAACTGTTTGAACTCAGAAGAGTGTTCCTGGAGCCCCTCTGTAGTAATTCTGGACGTGTGGGGTGACGCATTGTCCTGCTAGAATGGTCCATGTCGGTCGGAAGTCATAATTGATATGAATGGGTGCAGGTGAACAGACGGGATGCTTTCGTACGCGTCACCTGTCAGAGTCGCATCACTCCAACTGCATAGGCCCCACACTGCTACAGAGCCTCCACCAGCCTGAACAGTCCACTGCAGACGTGCAGGGTCGACAGATTCATGAGGTTGTCCCCATACCCGTACACGTCCATCCGCTCGATACAATTTTAAACGAGACCCGTCCGACCACCCAACACGTTTCCAGTCGTCAACAGTTAAATGTCGCTGTTGACGGGTCCAAGCGAGGCGTAAAGCTTTGTGTCGTGCTGTCACCAAGGGTGCACGCGTCGGTCTTCGGTTCCGAAAGCACATATCGATGATGTATCGTTGAATGGGTCGCAAGTTGACGCTTCTTGATGGCCCAGGATTGAAATCTGCAGCAATTTGCAGAAGGGTTGCACTTCTGTCACGTTGAATGATTCTCTTCATTCATTGTTGGTCCCGTTTTTGCAGGATCTTTTTCCAGCTGCAGCGATGTCGGAGATTTGTTTTACTGGATTCCTGATATTCACGGTACACTCGTGAAATTACGGGAAAATACCCACTTCATCGCTACCTCGGAAGTGCCTTGTTCCATCGCTCGTGCGCCGACTATACCACCACGTTCAAAGTCACTTAAATCTTGATAACCTGCCATTGTAGTAGCCGCGCCGTACTCTGCCTGTTTACATATTTCTGTATTTGAATACGTATGTCGGTACCAGTTTGTTTGGCACTTCAGTGTACGTGTCATATGGATCAAAGAAGTTATTGATGAACAAACAGACTGAGATATTTTCTACATAATGCGTGATAGCATAGATGGTCAGTGACAGCTGTGAGTGTATACATGGACTGAACTTTTTAATGGAACAGTGGCAATGTAAAACAATAATGAACAAAACTGTTACAGGTAAACTAAGCGCAATAGCTGTTACGTCAATGAAAGTGTGAAAGAGCTACAAGAAAACTTGGCATTCATGAATATGTGAGGAAAGCTTTGACTTAGATACATTAAATTACAAAATAAATCAATTATAACCGTAGATAACCAATGCTGTTGAAAATTACAAACTGCAGATATGTTCATACATTAATAATATAAGTGTAAAAGAGATAAAAAGTGTTACAGATAAGTTACTTAACGGTACAATCAATTGTATCAAATTTGTAACGCAGTTGGTTGCATACCATATGCACATAGACCGCCAGCACTGGAGTTTCCTAAACGAAAGAGGGGACAAACAGCGAACGGCGGGATTGCCGGTCGCTGTACTTGGTCATCCTGGATACCACGTAATCTGCTTAAAACACTATTCAGAACTTGTTCCAACTTCCCTCGACTGTGGATATTTCCGTGCTTATGGCAGCGGAAAACTCTCGCTTGGACACTAAACTCTTCGTTTCGGAATATAGATGGCAAGAGAACTCCAGTAGTTCGATTTGTATTTGTTGTATAGTAAATTTAACAACAACAGTTGATAATATTAAGTAAATATGAATATATCTCTGAAGTAAAGCAAGTGGTGTATCCGGAAAAATATTGAAAGACAGTTTTTGTCAAGTACTGTCAGTGGATAGTGAGAAAATTTACTTCAAGCATTCATTAATAGCTGTCAGAACTGATTACCAGTTTCTAAAAACTAATAATGTCTGCTATGAAATATGAAATTAATCAGCGCCTCAGCAGCCATCCATTGATATTTTATTTAAATCGCCACGTTTGCTCGAGGTGTATAATAATGAAAAACCCCAGTGTTTCACGTCACTAATTTCTTTGCTTCTGGGACAAGCGCAATGACAGCTGCAACCAATGACGAGGAAAGTAGTTAAGAGACAGGGAGCAGGGGCGTATACAGGACTCTCGCGGTCGATACAAAAGGACTCTTTCTCGGGAGCTGTACAGGAGTAAGGTCGTGTTTTAACTTTCTTTCGGCGCCTTCAGCCACTTGTCTGCAACATTAAAGTGGGACTTTAGTTTGTCAGCTTATCTAATGACTGAATCATTGAAGGTATACTAACATTTAGTCACAGGCTGTAGTTACAACTGCCAACTCTAATTAATTGTTTGTTGCAAATATGACAGAAATATTTCAGTTGTAAACGTAAGTCCTCGGGTCACCTACCAGTTTATTTTAATGATCTCCTACTATACATTACATACCAATATTGTTTGTAATTTCTGGAGTTATTATTTCTGCTAATGAACTAATGATATTCCTGGACTAAAACAGGAACTATATTTTCTCGGGTGTACGATCTGCCTTTAAACTGTACATAAAATGTACCATAGGGTTAGAAAATCCGAAGGAGCATTTTAGATTCGCGCCCTGTATAACACAAAAGAAATTAATTCATAAATCGAAGTGTTATGCTGCTGCTACAAAACTGTATACGTTTGCGTAAAATAATGAATAATTACAGTAATTCTTACGTTTTCTATGTAATACAGTAAGTGTTTTATACGTTAAATAAAAGAGAGTTTTCCGATAATTTACGTAACTCCACCGTCACCTATAATGATTATTTATTTCTATGTATATCATTTTATGCAATAATTCCTTTCTTATATGATATATTGCGTACAGATCATCGGGCGTTTCTTTTTAAACACCACTTCATGTCACGAAATGTCGTGTCAAAACATTCCCCATTGTACTTCAAATGGAGGCATTCACGTCAGCTGTCAACGGAGCGGATCGTCAACGTCATACCACATGAATTATCATGTGTACGGTTTTCTTATGACTGACTGAATTTCAATACTGCTGGCTATGATCTGCTCTTAACACGTCATGTCAATGCGCGTCAACCATGAGTTTTGTCAAGAATACGAAGTACGAAGTTGCCTTCTCCCATTTATAAATGCTACTGCATCCGCTGCTAACACCATAAAACTGAGATTACTCCTTGACAATTAATAAGACAGCCTGGCCCTCGCAACCTCACTTTCAACTGAAATTATCAATGAAACAAGTGATGCACTGATTTTCTACTTCTTTACGTTGTTTCCCATTTATTACTGCACCTCGGTTAAGACTTTATGAAAAAGCTGCAGGGACTGTCACTCGGCTACGTGTTATATAATGAGTTGGACAGTGTTCTGCAAGTAAATACACAACTGAAATCTTCCCCCATCTTGTTAGATAGCTTTTAAAATTTCAAAGTGCATCACTGCACGTTAGACATAAAGGTTCTATAGCAAAACGTTTCCAAAAATACGTCGTAAACTAACAATTTAATCCAACACCTAGACTATCTGTTTCTACCCTGAACTAATGTGTCTGTGACATTATCTGGTAGATTGCGCCACCTCTAAGAAATATGTACTGAGATCGCAGATACGGAACACAAGCACATTTCAATCGCGTGCAAAATAAATACACATAAATGAGAGACACTAACGGATAAAATATCTACAATTACGTTTATAAAGAGCTGTTTTAACTATAAATAAATCTGAATTTCTGTTTGGTACTGAAATGGATGTTTGGCAGGCAGTGCACTTCTCGTTTTATGAAAAAGTCTTTCACAAAACCAGTAAATTTATTGCTTACTGGCTTATTGTTGAAAGCAATTTAGATATGTTAGAATTCAGTACGTCCTTGGTTGGGAACTGTAACTATTAGTTACTGCAATCAACAAGCAAGTAAATGCAAAATGACGCAGCTGTAAATAATTTCGAAACTTCAAGTCTATTGTTTCTTTAATAATGTGGGTTCACAGCTTCAACAGAACAAAATTTGATTTCTAGTGCCTTCAAAACAGCGTTAGTTAAATTACAACCGTTATGTCAACGCACTTTATTATGTGACAGTTACGTAAAATTCTGACATCGAAGTTGCCTTTAACAGCCCAAATTTAACTTCAATTTGAGGGGCTAACGAACGAGAATTATTAAAAAGTAAATTTAAATCTGATTTGAACCTATGTAAAACACTTTACTAATATTTATCTACAGAAGTTTAATTGTGTTGAGGCTCAGTATCAATGAAATATAGGTTGACAGTTGACAGTGCGATTGCAGAGACGTGCATTCGGTATCTTTCTGCCTGACCAAACTGCTGCAAGATCTCTGGCGCCAGCTCTCCGTTGTGTCGCCGATGGCCGGTCCATCAGAATACACTTTAAATAAAACCTCACTGGTCCAAAAGCAGAACGGGACAAGGCCAATCGAGTTAATTTATACCAAGGACGCAGATTTCCAGCACCAACAGTGGACGGCCGGTCGACAACCAACCTCGACACACCATCTGCCAGTTTATTTTTCACTACACCAAAAATAAACCGTTCACAGACTCGGTCCTCTCACAGATTCCAATGCAGTTTTGAGCAGACCAAATCGAGCTATAGACAGCTCACTGCTCCGAACGAAGACAGAACGTTTCACTCGTAATATTCAGCGAAACTCGTAGCTGCATCGCAGCAGCTCACCAACGCTCCTTTCCTGTCTCTTCGTAACGTTATTCATTGATATTTATTTTCCTAATGGGCCGAAGTTCCTAAAATTCTAATGAAATTACGTACAAATATGGAATTAACATCGCACAATAAATAACAATATTGATTCTACGTAGTACATTACATTGTCACAGTATGCGCAATATCGTTACAGCCCAAGAGAAACAGAGGAAAGATAGGAAAATATACAGATAAGAAAAAATACATACGAACTTCGTTAATGTTACAAACGATCAGTAGTAGCACATGTACAATACAACAAAATAAGCCGAATAAGCCCGTTACAACATTACCTCCCCCGTTCTGAAAGTGATTAATGATTTATAACTTTTAGTTAATTAACGTGTGTTGTACGTTTTTTGTATTATAATAAGAAATCGTCAGTGAAGCATCTGACGCGCTTATCTTTACCAGTGTGTACAAACGTTGACCAAATTAACAAACCGATTGGCAGTCGAGCACGGGGCGGGTCTATGTTGTCGATTCACGTTTTATGCCCACAGAATTAAAGCAGTAGCAGCTAGGCGTTTTGTTGTAAATACGTTCACAAGCTTCTTTTTACGTGACTTATCCGTTTTCTGTGCACTTCAGCAGCTAGTTTACGACTGTGTCTCGTAAAGTAATCAAGGTGCACAGATAAACGATGCAGACATCGGAAACGTACAATATTTACGTTACCGACCACAAATGTCGTCTGCAACTGACTGTGACAACTGGAACGTGAAGTAGAAGAGCGATATGGCAACAATGAACTCAACAGGGTGCGTGACTACGCTCATTTTCTGATTGGTTGTTGGTACTGTTGCTGACTTGAATATGTGACTGTCAGTCACATCGTCATCCTGATCATGGTATAAAATTCAGTTTCATATCGGGCAATGAACATCGTAAGTCATACTCAGAGTTCTTTCGATTCATGGGTTCCTAAATTTTCTGTCTGATAACGTGATAGAAGACATAAGGGCCATAGGAAAGCTTTGGAAGATAGTAAAGATTTGTCCGTAATTTCCAAAATGTTTGGAAAGGGTAACGGGAGATTATTCGAGTTGGTTAATGGAACACATGTGTCCGCAGACATATAGTCAGAGTTTTGGAAAAAAAATTTTTTTTGTTTGGTCATCAGTCTTCTAACTGGTTTGATACTGCCCGCCACGAATTCCTTTCCAGTGCCAACCTCCTAATGTCAGAATAGCACTCGCAGCCTACGTCCTCAATTATTTGCCGGATGTATTCCGATCTCTGTCTTCCTCTATAGTTTCTACCCTCTACGGCTCCCTATAGAAGTCATTTCCTCATGTCTTTACAGATATCCTATAATCCTATCCATTCTCCCTATCAGTGTTTTCCGCATGTTGTTTTCCTCTTCGATTCTGCACAGATCCTCCTGATCCTTTAGCTTATCAGTCCACCTAATTTTCAACATTCGTCTGTACCACCACCTCTCAAATGCTTCGATTCTCTTCTGTTCCGGTTTTCCCACAGTCTATGTTTCACTACCATACAATGCTGTACTCCAGACGTACATTCTCAGAAATTTCTTCAACAAATTGAGGCCGAGATTTGATGTTAATAGATTTCTCTTGGCCAAGAATGCCTATTTACCATTGCTAGTCTGCTTTTGATGTCCTCCTAGCTCCGTCCGTCATAGGTTATTGTACTGCCTAGGTAGAAGAATTCCTTAACTTCATCTACTTCGTGACCATCAATCCTCATGTTAAGTTTCTCGCTGTTCTCATTTATACTACTTCTCATTACCTTCGCCGTTTTCCGATTTACTCTCAGTCGATACTCTGTACTAATTAGACTGTTCACTCCGTTCACCAGACCATGTAATTCTTCTTCACTTTCACTCAAGATAGCAATGTCATCAGCGAATCGTATTATTGATATCCTTTCGCGTTGAATTTTTATTCCACTCCTGAACCTTTCTTTTGTTTACATCACTACTTCCTCGGAGTACAGATTGAACTGTAAGGATGAAAGGCTAAATCCTTGTCTTACACCCTTTTTAATACAAGTACTTCGTCCTTGGTCGTCCACTCTTATTATTCCCTCTTGGCTATTGTACATATTGTATATGACCCGTCTCTCCCTATACCTTACTCCTACTTTTTTCAGAATTTCGAACATCTTGCACCATTTTACAATGTCGAACGCTTTTTCCAGATCGACAGATCCTATGAAAGTGTCTTCATTTTTCTATAGTTTGGCTTCCATTATTAACCGCAATGTCAAAATTGCCTCTCTCGAGCCTTTACCTTTCCTAATGCCAAACTGATCGTCATCTAGCACATCCTCAATTTTCTTTTCCGTTCTTCTGAATATTATTCTCGTAAGCAACTTGGATGCATGAGCTGTTAAGTTGACTGTGCGATAATTGTCGCACTTGCCAGCTCTTGCCGTCTTCGGAATTGTGTGGATTATGCTTTTCCGAAGTCAAATGGTATGTCGCCAGACTCATACATTGTATACGCAAACGTGAGTCGTCGTTTTGTTGCCACTTCCCCCAACGAGTTTAGAAATCTGATGGAATGTTGTCTATCCAGTTTGCCTTATTTGATCTTAAGTCATCCAAAGCACTTTTAAATTCTGATTCTAATACTGAATCCCCTATCTCTTCTAAATGGACTCCTGTTTCTTTTTCTATCACGTCAGACAAATCTTCACCCTCATAGAGGCTTTCGATGGATTCTCTCCACCTATCCGCTCTCTCCTCTGCAAGTGACAGTGGAATTTCCGTTGCACTCTTAATGTTATCATACTTCCTTTTGTTCTGACTTCGCTCCATGCTGAGTCTGTCCTTCCGACAATCATTTCTTTTTGGACGTCTTCACATTTTTCCCGCAGCCATTTCGTGTTAGTTTCCCTTCACTTCCTATTTATTTCACTCCTCAGCGACTTGTATTTCTGCGTTCCTGAGTTTCCCTGAACATTTGTGCAATTCCTCCTTTCATCGATCAATTAAAGTATTTCTTCTGTTAACCATGGTTTCTTCGCAGTTACCTTCTTTGACCTATGTTCTCCTTCCCAACTTCTGAAATGTCTATTCTTCTTCAACTCTACTGCCTCCTGAGCAATTCCTTAATGCTGTATTTATACCCTTAGAGAACTTCAGCCTTAACTCATCATTCCTTCGTACTTCTTTACCCTGCTTCTTCGTGTATTGATTCTTCCTGACTAATGTCTTAAACTTCAGTCTCCTCTTCATCACTACTATATTGTGTTGTGAGTCTATATCTGCTCCTGAGAACACCTTACAATCTAGTATTTGATTTTTAAATATGTGTTTGACCATGATGTAATCTAACTGAAATCTTCCCGTATCACACGGCCTTTTCTAATTATATCTTCTCCTGTAGTGATTCCCGAACAGAATATTCGCTATTACTAGCTGAAACTTGTTACAGAACTGGCTTAATCTTTCTCCTCTCACATTCCTTCTCCCAGGCCCAGATTCTCCTGTAACATTTTCTTCTATTCCTTCCCGTACCACTGCATTCCAGTCCTCCATGACTATTACCCCCTTTACATACTGTATTACCCTTTCAATATCCTCATACACTTTCTCTATTTCTTCATCGTCAGCTTGCGAAGTTGTGAGTGTTGGTTTACTGTCGATTCTGATAAGAACAACCCAGTCACTGAACTGTTCGCAATAAAACACTCTCTTCCCTACCTTCCTATTCATAACGAATCCTGCTCCCGTTATACCATTTTCTGCTGCTGTTGATGAGTACCTGACCAGAAATCCTTGTCTTCTCCACTTGACTTCATTGACCCCTACTATATCTAGGTGGAGCCTTTGCATTTCCCTTTTCATATTTTCTACTTTCCCTACCACGTTCAAGCTTCAGACATTCCACGCCCCGACTCGTAGAACGTTGTTGTTTCGTTGATTATTCAGTCTTTTTCTCATGGTAACCTCCCTCTTAGCAGTCCCTTTCCAGAGATCGGAATGGGGTACTATTCTGGCATCTTTTGCCTATGGACAGATCATATTGACGCCTCCTCAATTACAGGCCACATATCCTGTGTGTATATGTTACTTGTCTTTAATGCCTTCTGTATGCTCATTCCGTAGTTCATTGTTGATTCTTTCGCCTTTAGGGGCAGTTTCCCACCCCACGGACAAGAGAGTGCCATGAACCTTTGTCCGCTCCTCCGCCGTCTTTGACGAGGCCGTTGACAGAATAATGGTGACTTTTTATGCCGGAAGTCTTCGGCTGCCAATGCTGATTATTAATCGAAATTTAAGCAGTGGCGGGATTCGTACCCGGGACCGATGAAGTTTTGATTATGAATCAAAGACGCTACCCCTAGACCACAGGTTGGAAAAATATCATTCATAAAATCTGGAAGAGAGTAAGGACATATGAGTGCGAGCACTGTTACCCCATAAGCTCAGACACCGAAGCTTCTGAAAAGAATGATACACACATGAACTGAAAAGAAAATTGAGGAGCTGTTACAATAAGTTTAGTTTGGCTATATAAAAGGTAAAGGCACCGGTGAGGCAATTCTAATAACTGAGGCAAGTCTTTAAGATAAACCAAAAAATATTATTAATATTTGTCGACGTAGAAAAGTGTTCGACAATGTGAGCTAGTCCAAGATTTTCAATATTCTGAAAAATAAATAACTAAGCTAAGGGAAAATGTTGTAGAACCTGTTCAGTGGGGTGAACAGCTTAATGGTCACACACTGTGGATTGATAGTATACCGCAGAGAGTAATGAGAAGTAGCAGAAATGAGAAACGCGAGAAACTGGCGAACATGAAGCAGAAGAAGTTAAGGATTTCTGCAACCTAGGCTGCAAAATAAACCATTACGGACGGAGCAAGAAGGAGATGAGAAGCAGACTAGTGCCGGCAATAAGGGCAACCTGGCCAAGAGAAGTTTAATACTATTAATTAGACGAAGAAATTTATAAGAATGTATGTCTGGAGCACAGCTTTTGAAAGTAGTGAAAAATGTTAAACCGGAGCAGAAGAGATATGATGCTACAGAAAAATGTTGAAAATCAAGTGGTCTTATAAAGTAAGGAATGAAGAGGTTCTCCGCAGAATCGATGAGGAGGTTATGTGGAAAATACTGACAAGAAGAGGAGACAGAGGAACAGAGATTAATGTGTTAAAATATTAAGGAATAATTTCCATGACACTTGAGAGAGCAGTAGACGGTAAAATCTTAAAGAGGAAGGAAGCGATTTGTATGCGTCGAGAAAATAATTGAAGACAGGAGATGACAGTGGACCGCATAAAGAAAACAAAAATGAGAATACTCCTGCGAGCGAAATGGCCCAGGAGATGCTTTCGACCACGTTGGTCCCAAGGGTGTGCGTTAATCGTAGATGTCACGTGATCAGGTCGGTGCGAGCCTTCTACTGTGCGGCTATCACAGGAGACGCTCAGACTTCGAGATTACAGAACTGTTACGTGTTCATGTCCACGCGATTCCTGAAAAGTCAGGAATGCGTCCTCTGCGTCAGTGTTTCTCACGTAGCATCGTTTCCACCGCCTGTGAGCACTTTTCTCGCTAGACTAATATACATTAGGAAACATTCCAAGAGCTGCAGAGATTTTAATAGTTGAATACTGTGATTCTATGAAAAGTATAGAGGATGCACTTTTCCAGCCGTGGATGTTAAATGGCTGATGATCATCATAATAATGCTGATGTATATCTACGTGCATACTGTGCAAACCTCTATGAAGCGCAATGCATAGGGCAGTTAGCAAGGTACCGCATATTAGGGCTTCTTACCTTGCAACTGCAGATGGAGCGTAGGAAGAATGATTGAGTAAGTGCCTCTATGCACGAAGTAATGAGTCTAATCTAGGCTTCACGGACTTTCTGCGAGTTATACACTATGTGATCAAAAGTGTCCCCACACCAAAAAAAAAACACGTTTTTCATATTAGGTTCTGCCAGGTACTTAATTTCAGCGGCCTCAGTAGTCATTAGACATCGTGAGAGAGCAGAATGGGACGCTTCGCGGAACTCACGGACTTCGAATGTGATCAGGTGATTGGGTGTCACTTGTGTCATACGCTTGAACGCGGCATTTTCACACTCCTAAAAATCCCTAGATCCGCTGTTTCCGATGTGATAGTGAAGTGGAAACGTGAAGGGACACTTCAATAACATATAGGCCGACCTCATCTGTTGACTGACAGAGACCGCCGACAGTTGAAGAGGGTCGTAATGTGTAATAGGCAGACATCTATCCAGACCATCACACCGGAATTCCGAACTGCATCAGGATACACTGCAAGTAATATGAGGGTTAGGCAGGAGGTGAGAATACTTGGATTTCATAGTTGAGCGGCTGATTATGAGCCACACATCACGCCGGTAAATGCCAAACGACGCTTCGTGAATATTGGACGAGTGTTGTGTTGAGTGACGAATCACGGTACACAATGTGTCGATCCGATGGCAGGGCGTGGGTATGGCGAATGCCCGGTGAACATCATCTGCCAGCGTGTGTAGTGCCAACAGTAAAATTCGGAGGCGGTGGTGTAATGGTGTGGTCTTGTTTTCATGGAGGAGGCTTGCACCTCTTGTTGTTTGGAATGGCACTATGACAGAACAGGCCTACATTGAAGTTCTAAGGACCTTCTTGCTCCCCACTGATGAAGAGAAATTTTTGGATGGCGATTGGATCTTTAAACACGATCGAGCACCTGTTCATAATGCACTGCCTGTGCCGGAGTAGTTACACGACAATAACATCCCTGTAATGGACTGGCCTGCACAGAGTCCTGACCTGAATCCTACAGAACACCTTTGGGATTGTTTGGAACGCCTACTTCGTGTCAGGCCTCACCGCCCGACATCGATACCTCTCCTCAGCGCAGGACCTCGTGAGGAATGGGCTGTCATTCCCCAAGAAACCTTCCAGCACTTGATTGAACGTATGCCTGCGATAGTATAAGCTGTCATCAAGGCTAAGGGTGGGCGAACACCATACTGAATTCCAGCGTTACCGATGGAGGGTGCCACGAGCTTGTAAGTCATTTTCAGCCAGGTACTTTTGATCACAAAGTGTTCATAGTAGGCTGAAGAGTACCTCCACATTTTTCACTTAAAGCTGGTTCTTACAATATGGTAACCAGGCTTCCAGGGAATACTGAATGTCTATCTTAAGAAATCTGCGCATTCAAGTTTTTGAAAATATCTATGACGTCCTCCCACAAATGAAGAAACGTGTGGCAATTCGGGCCGCCGCGCGGGATTAGCAGAGCGGTCTAGGGCGCTGCAGTCATGGGCTGTGCGGCTGGTCCCTCGGGCATGGGTGTGTGTGTTTATCCTTAGGATAATTTAGGTTAAGTAGTGTGTAAGCTTAGGGACTGATGACCTTAGCAGTTAAGTCCCATAAGATTTCACACATTTGAACAATTTTTTGAGCGATTCGGGCCGCCTATCTTTGAGTACTCAGTATCCTCTGTAGCCGTATTTGAATTGGTTATAAGTTTTTGTGATGGAATAACACAGGTTTCAAGTGATAGGAATTTTTACGATGGTGGCACACACCACCTACTGCGGTGAGGCAGGGGTGGAAGGCGATGGGGTGTTGGTGGGCAGGAAGGGGAGCATGACAACCTTTCATGGTGATGTTGTCTCGCATGCGAAATTAATTCTCTCGCAACCGGGTCGAATATTAATTTTTCTCTTACAGAATCAATTGGGAGTTTTCTTATACTGGCAGGAGAGGTCCGCGTCCTGTAATTGTGTTGATAGTGCACTTCCTATTTACCTTGTCTTGCAAGGGATAAGTTATCTCCACCTCCCTGCTGCCGTTACTCAGCACAATAATCAGCTATATTTATCAGAGAAAAACGAGTAAACGGAGTTTGTTAATGTCTTTACCAGTCAGAAAGTATTTTATATTGGCCTACTAAGAATACACTCAGCTCATAAATGAAGGATAATTGCAGAATATCGTGCCATACAACGTGGCACTACACAAAACTGGCTCTTATAACATGGGCACATAGGGAACACACGCGACGCAGATCTTTAAGTTGATAAGTTGAGAAAACGGTCCCGAAACACATATGCTGCAAAATGCCACTGTTTCCTGTGCATGTACCCTGACATCAATATGGGATGTGATCACCATGCACACGTACACAGGCCGCACAACGGGTTGGCATACTCTCAATCAGGTGGTCGAGCCCCTGCTGGGGTATAGCCTGCCATTCTTGCACCAGTGCCGGCCGAAGCTCCTGAAGTGTCCTAGGCTTTTGAAAACGTGCAGCGATACGTCGACCGACTTCCTCGATTAGGTTTAGGTCTGGAGAACAGTCAGGCCACTCCATTCGCCTGGTATCATCTGTTTCAAAGTACTCCTTCACGATGGCAGATCGGTGGGGCCGTGCTTTATCATCCATCAGGAGGAAGGTGGAATGCACTGCACCCCTGGAAAGGCAGACATACTGGTGCAAAATGACGTCCCGATGCACCTGACTTGTTACAGTTCCTCTGTCAAAGACATGCAGGGATGTACGTGCACCAATTATAATCACACCCCACACCATCAAACCACGAAAACATACGGGCCCCTTTCAAGGACATTAAGGGGTTGGTATCTGGTTCATGATTCACGGCAGATGGAAACCTGGAGAGAATCACTGTTCAGACTATACCTGGACTCGCCCGGAACATAACCTGGGACCACCTTTCCAATGACCATGAACTGTGTTTTTGACACCAGCCTTTACGGGCTCTCCTGTGACCAGGGATCAGTGGAACGCACCTTGAAGGTCTCCGGGCGAATAAATCATATCTGTTCAGTCACCTGTAGTCTGTTCAGTCACTGGAGACAACTGTTCCAGTGGCTGCCGTAAGGTCCCGAGCAACGCAACTTGCCGTACTCCGTGGGCGTCTGCGGGCACTGATGGTGAGATTTCGGTCTTCTTGTGGTGTTGTACAATGTGGACGACCCGTATTGTAGCGCCAGGACACATTTCCCGTCTGCTGGAATAGTTGCCATAATCTTGAGATCAGACTTTGTGGCACATGGAGGGCCCGTGCTACGAACTGCTGTGTTTGATCAGCCACCAGCCTAGTATTCTACCCCTCATAATGTCAGCAATATATGTTCTTTGAGCCATTTTCAACCCACAGTGACCATTAGCACGTCTGAAAACGTCTGCACACTTACTCGCTGCACCGTACTCTGACATGCACCAACAGACCTCTGCGTATGTGGACTCCTGCCAGCGCCACCTTGCGACGACCGCAGGTCAAATACACCACATGGTCATACCTCGAGGTGATTTAAACCAGAAAACCGTCCGTCAGAGTGTTGTTTCACCATTCATCAGCATTATCCTTAGTTTCGGAGCATGAGTGTAGTTTTAATTACACTGAAGTCAACTCCTAGCCTTAGGCAAAGAATGACTTGAAATTAATTGAAACCATACACTAGAGCATACACACACACAAACTCAAACACACACACACACACACACACACACACACACACACACACACAGATACAGATTATTACAGAAAACCCAGGAATCAAGACACAACAGAGTTAAAGACATCAACTGCCAGTGGGCATTGATTTAAATCAAAGGGGAAAGTTGTGCCAGATTGTGATTTCGTAGCTGAGTCTCCTGCTTACTAGGCAGATGCGTAGACCATTACATCATCCGGACACAGTGGTCATCGCAACGGCACGGACTACCCTAGCACGCCTCCCGCTAGACCCAAATCTCCAACTTAGCCACACACTTCTTAGTAGTGCCCCTAGCCCATTATCCTCATTACTCGCAGCATTTTGCCTATTATCGTAGGAGTTATAGCATGATTTAAGTCTACCCCGACGGGATCATTATCCGTTCTTTCTTTAACTGTAAATTTGGTGTCTGTTCGGACACGTCCGAAAGAACAGCCATCGTTTTTGATAGTGCAGTCGCATTGAGCCGAGAACGGCCAGTGAATAATTCAATGTGAATGCGCACCAAGCTCGAACTCTTACGGGACTCGTAGAAATTCCGCGAGTTATGAGGATAGTGGGCTAGGGGCACTTTTCACTAGTGTGTGAGGTGAGAATTTTTCTCTCATGCCATGGGTCAAGCGTAGCCCGTGCAGCTGCGATGACCACTGAGCCCGGATGGCGTAGTGGTCTGGGCATCTGCCTAATGAGCAGGAGACCAAGGCTCCAGTCTTAGTATGGCACAGACTTTCCCCATTAATTTAAATCGACGTCCATAGGCAGCCAATGTCTTTCATTCCATCGTGTCTTGATTCATAGTGGTTGCAAGATCAAAAATAGTGTCTGTTCTTGCAGACATGTCCGAACGGACACCACTTATATAAGCCCGGAGGAATCCTCTCCAATTCTTTCTTACTTTTTACAAGGCAAGGGCAGGCGCCTTACACAGCTGGCAAGACGAGGCCATGTCATAGTGCCAGAAGCAGCGGACGTTCATCGTGTACTGTACGCTTGGCGCGAGGGTCTTGGAAGCCCCCTGCCTTACGGCTAAGCCGTGCACCCTTTTCAGTGCACCAGGAGGACAGTTTAGTGAGAGCTGTTCTGGCAGTTCGAATCAACAACGATTAATTGGTCGTTTATAAATTGATATTACAAGACACGTTTAAGTAATTATTTCCCATTCATCCCTCTAACTGACAACACTGTGTTAATTTGTATATATTCGCTATGTATTTTTAAAGAGAGGACTGCGGCCGCAGTCTCTCGCTGTTGTTTCTGCAAACATCGTGCTACGTTACTCGAAGCTGCTGTCCGGTAATACGAGGAGGGCCTCTCCGGTCAGGGTCTCTAACTAAACAGAAATAAAAAACGCACGTTTTAAAATCTGCACCTATGATATTGAACAAATGATCTGAGTGCTGGATGGCCTTGCGGGGCACACTCATTAAACCATTGTGGCATGCATGGTGTAGAGAGCTGTGTGTAGCCACTCCCTTCCGAACTCTTTCGAAAACATATATTTTTTCCCATTAGTCCCCAAAGATGGAAAGTTTTAAAAGAAAAAAAAAAGATTTTTCATTCATAGGCCTTCGGAAACGAGATATTCTACGCAGATAGATGCCGTGCTTCCATTTACTAAGCATTCTTCAGGATCAAAAAGGGCGGTTGAACTTGATATTTTACTTCTAATTTGACTGTCTAATGGGAGAATTAAATTAAAAAATAGTTTGGATGGTATTTATACAGCAAGTTACAAAGCACTACAAAATAGTGGAATATCAGCTGAGCTGCACGAAACGCTTCGCGACAGAGAAAGACGGAAAGGCAAAAGAAAACACTTTGTGGATGAAACACCAGAAGAAGATTTAAATCCTCAGCCCAGAGGACAGTCGTCAACTAAATGTTTTTAATGTTATTCTAGATACCGTTGTAGAAAACTTAACTATGAGGTCCACTACCATACACAACATGATGGACACGTTTTGTTTCTTATGGAACTACATAAACCTGGACGATTCTACAACGTCATAGAGTTTAGAAAACATGGCATCATTGTACAGCGTAGATCTTGAAAGCAGGATCTGAAAGAAAAAAAATTGCAATTTAAAAAGATTCATGCAGCTAATTTTGGGTCTGATCCATTTCTCCCTCCACCGCACCTCAATGTTCTTCATAAGTGAAATTTTAAGGAACTGTTTTGGAATATAATGGTAGCCTTAAGGATTTTTTGCATTTTGGTTGTTCCTGTTTCCCAAGCAGAGCGATCATGCATCGTTGTAGCTGGAGTTAAAAATTGTTTGTGAAGTACAGTGGGGCAAGAGCAGATTGTTGGACTAGATATGATCATTACAGAGCTAGTCCAACCATTAGATTATACCGGAATTATAGAAGATTTCGCATCTGAATAAGCTAGAAAAAAATTATTCTTTTGAAAAGTATCGAACTTGTGTGAACCGCGGGTATTAGAAAAAATTCTTAAAAAGGCGTTGCTTGATTTTTTGTACTAAAATTTTCTGACTTTATAAAAAAAACGAAGTTCACGATAAAAGGAATTGTGGGAGAGGCCTGGGACGCTTACTGCGGTCAGAAAACCGGCTGCAGATATACAGAAATGTTCGAACATGATATAGAGTTCGACACTGATGGAATGAATGAGTGCAAAACCCTTAATTTAGCAGGTGTGGTCTCTCAGATCGCGCTGAAAATTTCGAACCCGCTCTCCAAGGTCAGTTGTGGCGTAATGCTTCCATATTCGCACTACCCTCCTTAAACTGCCAACCCTGCAACGTTTTGCTCACTGTTACGTCATTGCCTCCTTTGTTTTTGGTGACACGTTCTATTCACAGGTGTCAGGGTCTCCTCATGAACTACATGCCTGTTTTCTTTAGTACGGTACCTTATAGTACGAAATATGTTCGCAGGAACGTGTCATTCTTCACTAAGACTGATGAAGTTGTTAGACGGTGGATGGGAGGAAAGAGTCAGTAATTATGAATGGGAAGCCCATAAAGGTTTTTTCATATCCTTTCATAGGTGTTCAATATGCCCCCTTGAGATTCACAGCATCCCTGTGAAACTATGGCGGATGCGTTCGACGTCTGCATCAGACACTCGGTGACAACCTAGTGACTTACCTTTACACGAACAACCTGTTTGTCGGAATTGTTCATGCCATCGTCTAATGCTCTGTGCTTTAGGATTATCCACTTCATACCTACTACGAAAGTCACGATGAATAGTTATTACTGATCCGCACTGCGCAAAACGTAGAACACAAAACGCTTTCTGTTGTCGAGACACCATTTTCACTAGAACTGAAGTGGGATACACTGCTGCTACCTTGCGGGAACCATGTAACAGTCGAAAGTCTGATCTTTACAACACTACACTGTTGACGCACATATCTCAAATAACCTAATAGTTGAGATTTTTTTAAATCGGAGGATTCCTTTTGATACACCCTGTACATTAAAATATAGACAGTGATCACAGTTCTGCTACTGAAAAAGAGCATCATTTAGGTAAAGAACTTCAGGACAAATGTGATGCGGATCTGTCTGTTTCTCCAATAAGATACTTAAAGCGTTAGTTAAAGTCAAATAAACGTCAGTTTTACAGACCTCCTTTTTGTACCTAAGGCATGGAATTTTTATGTGACAATTTTGACCATGGACTTTATGTGGAAATTTACTTGCTTCAGAGATAGCATAATTTTTCAGAATGTAGAATTCAGTTCTGTAACTGTCCATTTATGTGTATCGATTAAAAACACACAAAAAAGTATGTTACTGTGTGTGATAATGTTGTATGCTCTATTTAGTGGAATAAAATAAGCACGGATCATTTAAACAAACCTTAAATAATTTTAAAAATAAATGTTACGTAACATAAATTAAAAATTTCAAATGATTTGTGCATTTAAATATGGGGGTCCCGGAGGCTCCACCTCTAGCATACGTTGCAGAAAAGGCGTATCGTTAGTTGAGGGTCATAGCGATTAAAATAACACAGCTTTGCTAAAACTTAAATCTATTCTGAAATGGTTCTTTCTCATGGCTGCACGGTTCACACGTTACTCTCATTCATACATCTGCATCACTCTCGCAGTTAAAGTACTCAAGTCTATTGATAGCCTATTCTTGAGCAAAATTACAACCGTCCTGGTTCCGGTAAGCGCGGAAGATGTACACAAATATAAATTCACAACACGTGTGACACGGCTTGATTTGTGCACTTAAACGTGTGCTCTATCACACAGCACACATTTAGACGTACGACCACTAGTAGACCTCGTCCACTTAAAAACATATTTCTGGCTTCATGTCCCACTCCACGCTCCGAGAGGGGATTTTGAAGCTGAACACCACCTTTTCGCAATAGCTGTTCCCTCTCGCACGCAAAGAAACAAATGAGACGCTAACGACTCACTGTCGATGCAAACGATATGCAGGTTTTAGTGGCCCACACTACTGAGCAGTTTCCTAAGACGGATCGCACTGGTGACTTATTAGCTTTGCACTATAGATTGACTGTGTTTTCCCACTATCCTGTCAATGTACCGAAATCTGCCACCTGCCTTACGTAGGAGCGAGCTTAGGCAATCATTCAATTTCAATATTGTACAAATTGTTAATCTCAGATATTTGTATGAATTGAGTTATTCGATTGATGTTGTAGCCAAAGGATACTGTTTTGCTATTTCTTGTGAGGTGTCCACTTTTACTTTTATGAATACTGAAAATGTTGTTGCTGTTGTGGCCTTCAGACACTAGTTTGATGCACATCTCCATACTACTCTATCCTATGCGAGTTTGTTCATCTCCGAGGAACTACTGCAAGCTACATCCTTCTGAATATGCTTAATGTATTTATTTATTGGTCTCCCTCTGCGACTTTTACCCCTCCACACTTCCTTCCAATACTAAATTGGTGATTCTTTGATCTCTCAAAATGAGTCCTATCAACCGACCGCTTCTTTTGGCCAATTGTGCTACAAATTTCTTGTCTCACAAACTATGTAGTACCTCCTCATTAGTTACGTGATCTACCCACCTAATCTTCAGAATTCTTCTGTAGCACCACATATCAAAAGCTTCTATTCTCATCTTGTTTAAACAATTTATCGCCCATGTTTCACTGTTCCATACTTCACTACACTCCATGCAGAACCTTTCAGAAAAGACTCCTGACACTTAAATGTATACTCGATGTCAACAAATTTCTCTTCTTCAGAAACGCTTCCCTTCTCATCGCCAGTCTACATTTTATATGCCCTCTACTTCGACCTTCATCAGTCATTTTGTTCCCCAAACAGCAAAACCCATCTACCACTGTACGTGTTTTCAAAACTAATTCCCTCACCATCACCTGATTTAATTCGACTACAATCCATTATCCAGCTTCCATTATCGTGCTTCCATTTGTTGATGTTCATCTTATATCTTTCTTTCAAGACACTGTCCATTCCGTTTCACTGCCGTTCCAGGCCCTTTGCTCTCTCTGACAGAATTACAATGCCGTCGGCAAACCACAAAGCTTTTATTTCTTCTCCGTGGATTTTAATTCCTACTACAAATTTTTATTTTTTTCCTTTACTGCTTGCTCAACATACTGATTGAATAACATCGGAGATAGGCTACAACCCTGTCCACTTCCTTCTCAACGACTGCTTCCCTTTCATGTCCCTCGACTCTTAAGGCTGCCATCTTGTTTCTGTACAAATTGTAAATAACCTTTCGCTCCCTGTGTTTGACCCCAGCCACCTTCAGATTTTGAAAGAGAGTATTTCAGTCAGCATTGTCAAAAGCTTTCTGCAAATCTACAAATACTAAAAACGTTGGTTTGCCTCTCCCTAATCTATCTTCTAAGATAAGTCGTAGGGCCAGTATTGCCTCACGTGTTCTAACAGTTCTACGGAATCCAAACTGATTTTCCTCAAGGTCGGCTTCTACCAGTTTTTCCACTCGTCTGTAAAGAATTTGTGTTAGTATTTTGCAGCCGTGACTTACTAAACTGATAATTCGGTAATTTTCACACCTGTCAACACTTGCTTTCTTTGGGACTGGAATTAATATATTCTTCTTGAAGTCTGAGGGTATTTCGCCTGTCTCATTCTTCTTGCTCGGCAGATGGTAGAATTTTGTGAGGGCCGCTCTCCCAAGGCTATCAGTAGTACTAATGCAATGTTGTGTACTCCCGAGTCTTTGTTCCGACTTAGGTCTTTCAGTACTCTATCAAATTCTTCACCCAGTATCGTACCTCCCATCTCATCTTCATCTACAGTCTCTTCCATTTCCCTAATATTGTCCTCAAGTACATTGCCCTTGCATAGACCCTCTATATACTCCTTCCACTTTTGTTTTCCCTTCTTTGCTTAAACTCAGTTTCCATATGAGCTCGTGACATTCATACAAGTGGTTCTCCTTTCTCCAAAGGTTTCTTTAATTTTCCTGTAGGCAGTATCTCTCTTATCCCTAGTGATACACGACTCTACATCCTTACATTTGTTCTCTAGCCATCCCTGCTTAGCAGTTTGGCACTTCCTGTCGATCTCATCTTTGAGACGTTTGTATTCCACTTTGCCTGCTTCATTTATTGCATTTTTATATTTTCTCCTTTCATCAATTAAATTCAATATCTCTTCTGTTAGGGGAGGATTTCTACTAGCCGTCGTCTATTCACCTACTTGATCCTCCACTGCCTTTACTATTTCATCTCTCAAGGCTACCCATTTTTCATCTACTGTATTTCTTTCCCCCATTCTTGTCAATCGTTTCCCAAAACTCTCTACAACCTCTCGTTCATTCGGTTTATCCAGTTTATCTGAAACCTTCCAGTATCTCCAGATCTCTTCCATGTATACAACATTCTTTCATGAATCTTGAACCGAGTGTTAGCCATGATATGCTCTGTGCATAATTTTGCAGGCGGCTTCCTCTTTCATTCCTTACCCCTACTCCGTATTCACCTACTAGTTTCCCTTCCCTTCCTTTTTCTACTATCGAATTCCAGTCCCCCACGACTATTAAATTTTCATCCCCCTTCACTATCTATAATATCTTTTAACTCATCATACATTTCCTCAATCTCTTCATCTGCGGAGCTTACTGGCATATAAACTCGTACAACTGTAATAGGCGTGGGCATCGTGTCTATCTTGATTACAATAATGCGTTCACGATGGTGTTCATAGTACTTTACCCGAGCTCCTAGTTTTTTATTCATTATTTAACCTTCTCCTGCATTACGCCGATTTGATTTCGTATTTATAACCCTGTATTCACCTGTTCCTCCTGCCACTGAACTTCACTAATTCCCACTATACATAGCTTTGACATAGCCATTTCCCTTTTTAAATTTTCTAACACACCTACCCGATTAAGAGATATGACAATCCACTCTCCGATCCATAGAGCGCCAGTTTTCTTTCTTCTGATAACGACATTCTCCTTATTAGGAAACAATTGGACATATGTGTAGCTTTTCTCATCGAGTATTTTATCTACTGTAACAACACCTCTATATGCTAAAGGAAATGTCCTGACTTACTCACTGATTCATCATCGCCCAGTCCATGCCGATAATGTTAGAAACTTAAAATTTTGATAGGGTGTGGTGCAAATACTGAACACATTGTTTATGAAGAGCCTTCCGAAATTCCACCCCTAAGCGGGTGGAATGGGGATGAAAGGCTTGTTAAAAATAGGTTCCACTAAGGTCATTTTTTTCTTATTTTTTAAATAATTCATTATTAAATTTCCGCGAAAACATTTATTTTTAAAGTTACATGAATGAAAACTAGGATCTGACTTCTTGGTGAGAAATAAAAGGAAAGATGTTTCAGTGTTTGCGGGACATAAACATCTAAGGGGGCTGACATAGAGAATGAAATTTCGTACGAAAATATGGCATTGTGAAAGCATTTTTAAAGTTAAATCTATGAAATTTAGATTTACTTAGAAAAAAATATGTTTTTCCGTGTTTTAGGAAACTGAATCCTGAAAATGGTGCAATAGGGCCTGATTCATTCAGTGACTCATAATTTTGAAGCTAGAACTACGAAAATTGGCATTTTGTTTCACAATCAGAGATAATGAAATACGGGTTTCGGCATTTATGGGCATATAACCCTTATGGCGGTGAGATAGTGGGTAAAAGTTTTCTTTGAAAACAAATCCTTATTGAAGGAACACTAAAGCATTTTTAAAGCCACAACTTCAAGGATTAGTATTTGTCTTCTGAGTTAGAAATAAAAATTTTATAAAAAAATTTCCAACTTCTGTCTTCACAAAACACGTTTCGACTGATATTACAACAAGGAGGTCCAACGCGCTGTCTTGTTAGACACGGAGATACTCCAAACCAGTATCAAATTCTCCTGGCGGATTAACGACCATTGATCTGGTTCAATAGACAGAGTAAGTGTGCCTTCCAATCCGTTTACCACATTCGTTTAGGTAAATGTCTGGATTCTTTACAAAATGTTATAAACACGCTGTTAAAATACGATAACACAACGCCAAAGTTTACTCGTTACCACGGACAGACGGTGCACATGGCTTCCCATCCTTAGTTTAATCGACGAGAGTGGCGACAGGTAGAGTATCCAGTCACTACTTAAAAACGAGTTGCCGTAACACGAAAAAAAAGGAGAACCCCATACGACGGGATTACGCTAGGTTGCGGCTGCAATGCATAAGGGGGGACGTCGATGAAAAACTCACACTATTTCTAAAATGCACCAAATCCACAGTTTTGGAGTTACGGCAATGAAATTTTATACCACGCTTTACATGAATGTAACACATACATACAGGGTGTTGCAAAAAGGTACGGCCAAACTTTCAGGAAACATTCCTCACACACAAAGAAAGAAAATATGTTATGTGGACATGTGTCCGGAAACGCTTACTTTCCATGTTAGAGCTCATTTTATTACTTCTCTTCAAATCACATTAATCATGGAATGGAAACACACAGCAACAGAACGTACCAGCGTGACTTCAAACACTTTGTTACAGGAAATGTTCAAAACGTCCTTCGTTAGCGAGGATACATGCATCCACTCTCCGTCGCATTGCATCCCTGATGCGCTGATGCAGCTCTGGAGAATGGCGTATTGTATCACAGCCGTCCACAATACGAGCACGAAGGGTCTCTACATTTGGTACCGTGGTTGCGTAGACAAGAGCTTTCAAATGCCCCCATAAATGAAAGTCAAGAGGGTTGAGGTCAGGAGAGTGTGGAGGCCATGGAATTGGTCGGCCTCTACCTATCCATCGGTCACCGAATCTGTTGTTGAGAAGCGTACGAACACTTCGACTGAAATGTGCAGGAGCTCCATCGCGCATGAACCACATGTTGTGTCGTACTTGTAAAGGCACATGTTCTGGCAGCACAGGTACAGTATCCCGTATGAAATCATGGTAACGTGCTCCATTGAGCGTAGGTGGACGAAACTAAAATGAGCTCTAACATGGAAATTAAGCGTTTCCGGACACATGTCCACATAACATCTTTTCTTTATTTGTGTGTGAGGAATGTTTCCTGAAAGTTTGGCCGTACCTTTTTGTAACATCCTGTATATAAAATCCCTTGATTATATATATTCAACTTTTTTAAAATGAAATTTGAAGTTTTATTTTTAAACATAATGCATGTTCGTTTTTCTCAGAAAGTATTCAAGAGATTTCTACAAATATTTCTCTCTTTCATCTCAGCTTGCAATCAGAATTTCGAAATTTGCTCTTGAGACGACGTTTATTAGGTTTACAGAAATATGTGTACAAAATGTCATAACTGTAACATTCATAGAATCTGAGGAAAAGGTACATAAACTTTAAAAAACAAAATTTCCAGGAAACGCAATTTAAAATTCAATCTAACATTTTTCCTTGTCACTTCTTCAGAAGGCATCACATTTCTACCCTGGGTGGTCTTTCCCTTCAAGGCTTCTCTTCTGGTTTCTTGTTGTCTGTCTTCTTTCGATTACCAGGTCTTCAACTGACTTTTTTGCTGCAGAGACGTGCTGTAAATCTATTTTTCTGAGGATGTCTTGTTTAAAATTTCCTATCTTGAAGCCCATTCTTTCTAATACCTTCATCCTCCCGACATTACCATCATTAAATACAATAACTGCATCATCAGTTGCAATTCTGACAACTGTAGCATATGCAAATATGTTTTTAGGGCATCGTTTTCATATGAGAAAATTTAGAGACTCATTTGGATATTGGTTTTTGCATTGAACACACTTTTTGAGAAGTGCAGGATCAGCCAAAGATGATCTCTAAAACCAAAGAGTATGTAACACGGCGTTCTAGGTGTATCCCGCACACGTTTGGTTGAAAGTAATACACAGAATCGTTGTTCACTGAGCTGCTATTGAAGTTGTGCTTCAAAACGTAAGCGTGGAAGAGAGGTCGCGTCACACTTTTAATTAATTTTCCGGTACTTCGGATGCGATTTCAACATTGAAACTTCGGGAACTTATAGTTCATGAGTTGTACTAACAAATAAAAAACAAATCGAAAATTGACATTTTTTGTCAGTTTCATCAACGTCCCCGGATAAAGCGGCAGGTTATTTGAGGAATTACGGGGGGGAACAGATACGTGGTGTCTGTGCAGAGGTCGCGGCATCCTGGAGCCGTAATCCTGCAAACACGACGGGGCGTGGGAGTAGCACCATCCGGATGCTCGGGATCAGTTCTGCTGATTGCTTATGCAGCCGACGTGATTCCGCACAGCTGGGTCCGCCATTTGCAGGCGACGTGGAACGCGCGTCAATAGCTGCTGCGCACCGGACGTGGCCTCTGGTACCAGATGATCCCTCACAACAGCCTCAGACTGACACCGTTGGCGGTTGCGACTGCTGGAGATTGGTTAAGTGTGCTTCCCAATGAAATTAGTGCTCCTGTGCGACTCGCAGAGGCAACGGATTTCTCAGTAACGCACAAATACGCTGAAGAGCGAAAGGAACTGGTACGCCTGTCTAATGTCCGTAGGGCACCCGCTAGTATGTAGAAGTGACAAAACATGACTTAACTGGGACTCGACTAATATCTGAACTAGGGCTGGAGGGAATTGACACCATGAATCCTGCAGGGCTGTCCATAGATCCGTAAGAGAACGAGCGCGGGGTGGGGGGGAGGGGGGAGATCTCTTCTGGACTGCATGTAGCAAGGCATCCCAGATATGCTCAATAATGTTCATATCTCGGGAGTTTGGTGGTCAGCGGAAGTTTTTAATCTCAGAAGAGTGTTTCTGCAGCCATTCTCTATCAGTTCTGGACGCGTGGGGTGTCGCACTGTGCTGCTGGAATCGCACTAGTCCCTCGAATGCACAATGTATATGAATGGATGCAGGTGGTCAGACAGGATGCTTACGTACGTGTCACCCGTGAGAGTCCTATGCAGACGTATCAGGGATCCCATATCACTCCAACTGCGCACGCCCTACACCATTACAGAGCCTCCACCAGCTTGAATAGTCCTCTGCTGCCCTGCTGGGACCATGGATTCATGAGGTTACTCGATACAATTTGAAACGAGAATCGTCTGACCAGGCTACATGTTTTCAGTCATCAACAGTCCAATGTTCGTGTTGTCGGGCCAGGCGAAGAGTAAAGCCTTCTGACGTGCAATCATCAAAGGTGCACGAGAGGGTCTTCGGGCCCGAAAGCCCATATCTGTGATGTTTCGTCGAATGGTTCGCACGCTGACACTTGATGATGATCCAGCGTTGAAATCTGCAGCAGTCTGCGGAAGGGTTGCACTTCTGTCACGCTGAATGATTCTCTTCATTCGTCGTTGACCCCGTTATTGCTGGATCTCTTTCCGGTTGCAGCATTGTTGGAGATGATGTTTTACAGGATTCCTGATATTCACGGTATACTCGTGAAATGCTCGTACGGGAAAATCTCTTCGTCGCTGCCTCGGAGATTTCGTGCCCCATCGCTCGTGCGCCGGGTGTAACATCACGTTCAAACCCACTTAAATCTTGATAACCTGCCATTGCAGCAGCAGTAACCAATCTAACAACTGCGTCAGACACATGTGTCTTGCATAATCACCGCGCGGGGTTAGCCGAGCGGTCTAGGGGCTGCAGTCATGGACTGTGCTGCTGGTCCCAACGGAGGTTCGAGTCCTCCCTCGGGCATGGGTGTGTTTGTTTGTCCTGAGGATAATTTAGGTTAAGTAGTGTGTACGCTTAGGGACTGATGACCTTAGCAGTTAAGTACCATAAGATTTCACACACATTTGAACTTTTTTTTCTTACATAATCGTTGCCGACCGCAGTGCTACATTATACCTGTTTACATATCTCTGTATGTGAATAGGCATGCCTGTATTAGTTTCTTTGACGCTTCCGTGTACATCAACATCGTACTACAGCATCCCATATGAGCTGTGGTTCTTCCACCAATGACATCAATACAACTTCGTATCGAAGTGACAATGTTGTTGATATATGTTCGCTATCAGCTTTCCTTACAGTTTGGGTACATAGATGCCAGTCACCCTTACTTTGTTTCTCAGAGAGCGTGAAATGTCATCTGTGACAGTGTACGTTGGCGACCTCTCCGCAAGACTATTGGTAGCAGAGACAGTTTGTCCGCATTGCCTAGTAGGAAAGTGAGCCACGGTGAAGAGAGCGACATGACACGAATGGTGAAAATTCGTCGTTGTGGAGGAAATTGATTCTATAGAATGATTTTTGATGTCTTCATTGCTAAAGAGAAAGATTACATGATTGGTTTGATGGTTATCTTTATAATGAGGTAATAATTGCTTTTCTCTGCTGTAACTGCGTGTGAGCTGCTGTCTGTTTACCATTGTAATTATTTGGTAACCACCACACATCTTTCTCCTCTTTTTTTTTTTAATTGGGTAACATTAGTGTCAATCCAGGAAAGATCAACTCAATTTGTGCAATCCTTTGTAATCTACAATGAACATACATATTATGCAATATCATTTTTTAAAGAAATTTGTGATTATAATGAAAATCAGTTTTGTAAAGTGTTTTTTCTAAATTTGCCAGTACACCTTTCATAGGAATCAGCATTAACGTAATTTAGAACGTCATTGTCCATTTCCCTGAATTTTGTTATTTTCTAGATAAAGTTTCGCAAGTGCAATTTAAAATGCAAGCTAATTACGTGGACTCATTGCACACGGAATTCACCTACAGTTAGTTTGCAGCTCGGTAAATGAGACACACCTTCATAGCAGCTTCCAATAGCAACAGAAGCAGCTGCATCAGTTTTCAGAGAACAGCAGCTCGAGCGTTATTCATTAGCACAGGTAGGCCAAAAGAGAGAAACAAATAAACATTGCAGATTTCAAAGGACTTCCTTTCATTCTACAATAATTCAGTTAAGGTTTTGTAAATTTTCACATCAGAGAAGTAAAGAACTTTCAAACACAGTGTTACGATTTTAGAAGGGCACTTAGGAAGAACCTGATTTTCTTTATTAGTCGACTCAGTAAACTTTCTTGGAAATCAAGCAGTCAGATTAACGAATGTTTCGATTCATTGTTTGCTAGAGACACAACATCTGAAATAACGTTTCTGACAGTCCAAGAAAAGTAACCGCCAATGCAAAATGTATCAATAGAAACTTATCAATAGTAATAATCATTTTTAAATAAAAACTTTCAAGGTGACAGCATCACCGAGACCAGTAGTTCCGACTCTCTTTTTCACTACCCCCGGTGGGTAGAAATTAAAAGGGATCGACTACGTTGTAGTGACAAACGATAATTAGTTTAAAAATGTTCGTTTTATGTTTTAATTAGATTTACTATTTACTAAACTTGTAAGTACATAGCGGCACAAAATTAAAATAACAATTCCACAGACAGTAGTTACAGGACGTATATGGTGGGAATTACAAAATGTGATTTATAGAAAAAGGGAAGAACAGGGTTTGACGACCCGTTGATGACGAGGTAATGAGAGACGGAGCACAATCTCGGATTGGGAAAATGAACCATCTGTTATTTCCTGTTAAAGATTTTGGAAAAGCAAAGTGAACTTATATATACATATTAACTGAACCATCGTCTTTCCAAATTCGAGTCCAGCATTTTAATAAGGTACCTTCTCAATCGCTCCGATCTTGTACTTCTTCTTTCGTTGATGGCGTAAACCTGGGGTGGAGACACACCGCGCTTGCCGCAGGGTGAAGGGTGAGCTGGAATAAGTGAAAATTAGATAGTATTCACGTTCCAAGGCACATCCGAGGACATCAAAAAGACAAATGCTGTCTTGAGATACACACGAGAACCCGATGGGTTGTTGAAGACGATCGGCATTCGACGCCATAGTAAGTCAGTTTTCGACAATTTTCGAGGAACAGCGTTTAGATTAGTGTTTAATTTTGTAGTTTTGAATTTAGTTTCCACTATCGTCAATACACTTATGTTGTTATTATCCAGGCTAAAATGGTGTGCTCAATACCAGATACAAACCAGTATCATTTGGTTAATGAAATGAGTCACATCAGTCTATTTGCGAAATGAGCTACTAAATTTGTTTGTAACTGTAATTTATATATAAGTTTGTTGCCCATTGAACTGGCCCATAAATTACAATGTCTCAAAAAAAAAAAATCATTCTTAGTTCCGAAAGAGCCACTCAAGGAAAGCTAATTATTTTTCTCGAAATAACGTCATAAATTTCCTTTTCTAAGTTATTTATGTTTTCTTTGGTTTTACGGAATATATTTTGTTTTCTATTCAACTTCTCGACCTAGAAACTAGTTCGACAATGTAAGAAAGTGGAAGATTTTCTAAATTCTGACTAAATATGAAAAAGTTATAGGGAAACAATTATAGTACCTACTGAATGGAACTGGCAACTTACTGAGCACACACTCCAAGGACTGACAATATACCGAAGAAGGACGGAAGCAACGTTGGGCAGCAGAAATGAGATTAGCCGTAAACCTAACATCATAACTGAGAACCATGGGAACCACGTAGTAGATGAACTGAAGGCAGTATGCTATCTTGGATGCTAAATAACATGTAACGGATCATGCAGGGAGAGCATAAAAAGTAGACTAGCACTGGCAGAGAGGGTATTCCTGTCCGATTGGCACCAGTAATTAAGATGTAAATGTCTTGTTCGCTGAATTGGCTGAACAATTCAGATGTTTCCGTAAGACTTTCAGTTTTTAATTTGGAAAGTGATCAGCACTTCTGAAATAAAATTAATTACTTTTGTTGGAGTTAATGATTCACAAATTCCCTTTTATAAAAGTTATGCCAGTCTATTGCCTGCTGTGTTTCACGTAGCAGGCAGTGTGATAACGATAAACTATTATTTTTAGTGCGAACTATTTCACATATTATTTAGCAAAGTTATGAGAAAATTTCTGATCGGGACAAAATAACGTCCCCCGGTTACTTCTGTTGCAAACCTTATGTCGTTGTGACTGCCTTTAACGTGTTCTAATAATTCTCAAAGTTCTTCACGTCCGCATGGCCAGATGAAAAACGGGTCATTTAAGTGACGAAGAAGATAGTAAGAAACCTGCGTTTTTGCCTTTCTATGGCACAGTGTCAGGAAACATTGACCGGCCTCTGAAGAGGCCCCAGCCAAAGAAAAATGCAGCTTATGAGGCCTGTAAAGAAAGATCTATGATTCAGAACGCCTGGGATATACAACATACATGTCTGTTGCTGCTACTACGTGAAGCAAACAGTATGACTGTGGAGGAACGCCAGGCACTTACGCCTACGCTGTCCAGAAAAATCAGCCATGGTAGAAAAAGCCTCAGAAAATCGACTCCGTTCTGTGTTCGATGAAACACATGTCATTAAGAGGACGAACAGATTTCGGGATAGCGTTACAAAAATACGGAAATATAAATCTCTGACGACACCATCAAGGACGGTGGTTTGCGACTAACTCATCACAGCAAGGGGCCCAGCTATAGCGATATTGAAGTGGGACGAAAACGTTTCTATATTTGGGAAATAAAATAGCACCAGTGACGTCACAGGCATCAGCGCGGCTACATAGATGTGCTGGTGAGAGCTTTTTAACCCTAGTATAGCTTATGTGAGTAAACAGAGCCGAGAGTCAGCTTGCCGCCAGGGTCCGAGAGCGCAGCATGATCTCAGGCATTCGCGCCCTTCTAGAGAGCTGCTCGCCGTAGCTCTGAGACAAGGAGAAGTATACCAGCGTTGTCGGGAGAGCAGAGAGTATACGAAGAGTGCATAACAGCCATATTGCGTCACACATTTGTGCCGTGTTTCACAGTTGGTACACTACCATTTCTTGGTAATATATTTTCCTATACTCATGCACACGTCAAATAAAAGTACCCACGAAACTGCGTGTTCTGGACCATAATATGTGGCTGTAGGAGCGAATAAGTCTCCTTTTTTACCTCCTAAACAAACAGCACGAGTAGCTGGCTTATTTCCAAAGTTATGGACTTACATAATGCTATGTAGCAAATAACATACAAGAAAATCACAGACAAATTATAGACAACTAACAAACGAAAATTAGAAAAAAAAGTTTACAGGAGACTCGACAAACTACTGCAGTAGATCTACATGCCAATGACGTGTTCTGTAAACATGTACTGCCGTTGCTGTATACACTGTGGCGATGGATATGCAGTGTGAGTTAAGTTCAGCAAAGTGTCGGTGAAAAAAGTAATAAAGGAAACTATCAGGAAGTGGACTCAGTAAGAAGTTTTGCACTTAATTAGTTTATACAAGGGGAGTACACTGTTATGGAATGTGGTGCAGTGACTGAGATAAAAAGCAAAGTTTGCTGACTGAAATGGCTATAATTTTTAACACCTCCAGGGAATAAATTTTCCAAAATATCTACAATTCAAGGATCCGCCAACGTAGTTTTATAACAGAGTAGTAATTAACTTAGAGGATCAAGTGAAGTTATGTTTGAAAGTAATCGTTTTGGAACTCGGAAAATTGCCATTTATCTTCAAGCAATGGAGCTAGATCTGTAATTATTTGTGGAATGGTACTGATTATATGATTATATTGAGTGTTGGAAGAACGTACTTTCGGGAATTTACGACTCGTTTCTTACGTTAACACAAGTAAACACGTTCAAATAAATGTACTCCCTGAAAAGCTTTTCTTTTATCAGATGTACACCCTGTTTGGCTTTTGAACGTCTGTGGGTATAAAGACGAAATTGATGTAATGTTATTTCACCGTAATTGTTACTTTACCAAATATTAGAATAAACGTAGGAGACGCAAGAAGTATTAGTGTCACAAGCAGTCTGTAACAGTAATAGATTTGCGCATGACAGTAGCTGGATTCGCAGTTTTCGGTCCAGTTATAAAGAGTATTTCTTCCATCTCCATCGCTGTCATTTTCATAAATTTCCCGTAACATTTAAATTTTGCCCTTGATTTTCCATCACAAGCTCTATAGTGAGATTCTTGCATGCTGCCGGCCGCGGTAGCCGTACGGTTATAGGCGCTTCAGTTCGGAACCGCGCGACTGCTACGGTCGCAGGTTCGAATCCTGCCTCGGGCATGGGTGTGGGTGATGTCCTTAGGTTAGTTAGGTTTAAGTAGTGATGTTAAGTCCCATAGTGCTCAGAGCCATTTAAACCAACTTGCATGCTCCAAAACCATCACGCGGCCTAACCCGTTCTCTTATCCAACATGAGCACGATAGTTCACGGCTTTTTTTACCACTAAAAGCATTAAAAGTGGTGCCCAACGCCCTTCCATAGCAACCTCTGTCTCTTCGCACAGAACAATGACAGAAAAATCTGCGGAGAGTGGCCTCTCAGCTCTAGAGACTCTCTCACATTCCTGTGTGTAATCGCTTCCAATACGTCCTCTCCAAAGACATTCGGACACTTACAGAAAGTACTCGCAAGGAACTATCGAACGATAAGAAACAGCGGAAATTCAACCCTGATTTTACCAATTTTGTGAGTACTATATGAGGGTACCAAACGGTCTGAGAGCAAAACACGCTCACATGTCTCCTAGCCCCACCGGTGAGGCCACGGGTCAAGGCAGTCATTTACCACTCGGCAGCGGCCGAGGAGCGCTCGGTAGAGCTCATGGCACTTGACCACCTGACGTGGCTGGAACCCACAGAAGATTATTTCTCTCCATGCATTGTCAATGTGCACAAGCGACCGTGCCATTTCTTAGGATTTTACCACAACCTGGCATTAATCTTTTCTAATATGTATCACATTTTGTAATTCCTACTACATTCGTTCTGTAACTGCTGCCTGTGGAATAATTATTTTCATTTTGTGCCGGTATGTGCTTACACGTTTAGTAAGTAGTTACTTTTCAGAAAAATGTTTCTCTGTGCATAAAATTATATATTCGTGCAAAAAGTATAAAGGATTGTAAATAATATTTTGCGAGATAAACAAGCTTTGTAATTCTATCGATCGATCGCTACATGTAGCGGTGACAAGGCAGTCTGGATATGCAAGTAGAGACTCGTCAGGCGTGGTTCAAATGGTTCAAATGGCTTTGAGCACTATGGGACTTAACTGCTGTGGTCATCAGTCCCCGAGAACTTAGAACTACTTAAACCTAAATAACCTTAGGACATCACACACATCCATGGCCGAGGCAGGGTCCGAACCTGCGACCGTAGCGGTCACGTGGTTCCAGACTGTAGCGCCTAGAACAGCTCGGCCACTCCGGCCGGCCGTCAGGCGTGAATGCGACACGTTGCTTGGTAATGTAATCGCGTAAGAGACTGTGCATTTCCTTACAGGTGAAGAACAGAATCATCAGTGCACAATTAATTATGTTTACACGATAATATCATACACGAATGTTTCTTGAATTATTCCGTGAAGTACTGTGAGCAGACTGAGAGTTCAAAGCACCTCTTTTTTAAATGGACGGTTTTTCGCGATCTATAGAACTACGGTTTGGATGTTAACATGAGAATCGTACTCTGGTTGCTAGTTTACAAGATACTGAGTACAATGTATGGTGTGAAAGACCTTTTATGGCACTGTGAATTGTGGTATAGGCATTTGAACGTGTTTTGTGCACTGGATACGGTTACTGCTCACAGTTCAATTTATTTGCGAAATGCCACATACTGACCGTTAACTAAACGATGTTTGTCAAACGAATTACGAGGGTTATTCCAAAAGTAAGTTCCGATCGGTCGCGAAATGGAAACGACTATGAAAATCCGATAAAGCTTTGCACAGATGTGTTGGGTAGTGTCTCTAGTATAACCCCAGTTAGCATCACGTCGCTCTTCTCATTTCTGAGCTCGCAGTGAGTGCGTAAAGATGTCTAGAAAATAGTGTCTGCCGCCAAGTACGAGGGCCTGGTGAGAAATTTCGCCTGAAGCTATGCAGCCAACATTACATAACTGTCGTGCTGTTTCGTCTTCACGACAATTCTCAGCCGCATTCTGCAGGGGCAATGAAGATGCTCCTGCATCGTTTTCAAATGGAAATGTTAGATTACCCACAATACAGTCCGCAATTGTCTCCCCCTGAGTTTCATCTCTGGTCACATGAACCGCTGTCTTTAAAGACAACATTTTGACACAGACAACGAGGTGTAGGGCAGCGTGGAGAATTGGCGGAAAGCACTGGCGGCTGCCTTCTATGATGAGGCTATTGAAAAGTTGGTACAACGCTATGACAAAAGTCTAAGTCAGAACGGCGACTACGTAGAGAAGTAGCTGAAAGGTGTAGCTAATTGTTACAAGTAAAACATTTCTGATGTTCACTGTGGTTTCAATTTGGCAATCAATCGGACCTTACTTTTGGAATAACCCTCGTATTTCCTGTGGCTCAACTAAATGTGAATAGGAAGATTGCACACGTTTTGAGAGTTGATGTCTGCTACAAGTGGCAGTTAAATTACTATGAGCAACTTAACATATAGAATGTGAAGTGAAAAATGTAAAAGAAATGTTGCGTGAACTGTTCTTCTTTTTGAGAAGAGAAGCTGATCACGAAATGCGTAATGAAAGAATGTGTTTCATGGGGAAAAATTAATTTTTGGTGACAATGGCAAATAGTTTGTTCTTAGCGTGAAGGATATTAGCTGCTCCTCCTAAACAGCGCCGAACATAATTTGCCGGAAAGCTTCTAACGTTTCCCATCGGGTCAAGACAGGGAAGTTTTCAAGAGCACTGCAGTGTTTACCGTATACAGAGTTTTCACAAAGTCCCATTATTTCTATCTACTATATAGATGTTAATGAATTGTTTCTTATTGTGGTGGATGTTGATATACATCCAAATCGTGACTGATGAGCCCACTTACACCATGGAGGAACGGATCGTAAAGAAAAAGTGGGCTCAGGAACGACCCAAGAAGGAAAATCGATGGCAGATTTTCAGCCTGATATCACTGTGAGGCTTCAGAAGCTTCTCCATCAAAATCAACAGTTATACGGTGGAAGAAAAAGCTCTTTGCAACCGCCTGCATAAAATATTAGTCCCGTTCAGGACGACCACCAACACGACTGGAAACGAGTGTGGAGGCTGAAGCGTCTGTTGAAAATTCGACTCGTAAGGAGTCACCACATTATCACTCGAAATAAATTGACAGATTTTTATGAAAATACTGAGAGGCTGCTGACTGCATATTTCAAGCAATTACAAAGTCAATACAAAAATACAATTTCTTAATATTACATTTTCATAATACATTTTCATAATGTATCTGCTCCAAGTGTCACCAACGCAAATTCTAATTTTCGTGTAAATCATTCCTTATTTAGAAATTTGAAAGATTTGGTATCAGATTTGGTTAAGAAAACTATCATGCAAATATAGTGTGTATCTGCATGATATATGTCTTTATGCTTATCAGATGATATGGAGACTGTACTTCTGAAAATTTCTTCTCGTTTTTCCCACCGCTGTCAAAAGAGAAAAAATATATATCAGTTGATAGAGACATACATGAAGCGAAAGACCTTTTGGGACCACATGGTGGTCCCTTTTACCCTGCATAGACACATTATTATTAAATTCAAAATCCACGAGAAGTTACTTGGTAAGCTTAGGAGAAATTATATGATGAAGTGTCAAAACCTATTAGTCTTCTAAAATACCTTTCAAGGGAGCTGCATTACGATTTTGGAAGTCTAAAATGTCATGAACGATCTCAAAAAGAGACTAACTAAAGAAAAGAAGATCTCTTCTTCGGATATGAAACAAGCAAGTAAAATTTAATTCTTGTCTTCACCCCGACCAGTAATTTCACCGCATTTTTTATTATTTGTTGAGAATGTTTTGGTTTTAATGACACGAACTATCGATCTAACATAAATTTCAAAAGTAACGTAGAATTTGACTATTTTGTTAACACAACAAGAGATTTAAAACTGCGCTATGGAACAAATTATATGATAAAATACATACTTTTGAAGGTTTGGCAAGATTGGCCACTGCAGAGAAACGACTAAAATATTTAGTAATATAAATGATTTTATTAAATTGTACAAACTGATATCGTTTCCATGACTTCAGCATTCACAGAGAGAGTTTTTTCTCTGATGAATGTTAAGTAGGAGGACAAAAGAAACAAAGCATCCCTTAATTTGATATATTTAAGTTTAATATAGACTGCAAATATGTGTGAAACTGTTTAGTAGTGGCAATCTTTTGTTTGTTGTTGTTGTGGTCTTCAGTCCAGAGACTGGTTGGATGCATCTCTCCATGATACTCTACCCTGTGCAAGCTTCTTCATCTCCCAGTACCTACTGCAACCTACATCCTTCCGAATCTGTTTAGTGTATTCATGTCTTGGTCTCCCTCTACTATTTCTACCCTCCACGCTTCCCTCCAATACCAAATTGGTGATCCCTTGGTGCCTCAGAATATGCCCTACCTACCGATCCCTTCTTCTAGTCAAGTTGTGCCACAAAGTTCTTTTCTCTCCAATTCTATTCACTACCTCCTCATTAGTTATGTGATCTACCCATCTAATTTTCAGCATTCATCTGTAGCACCACATTTCGAAAGCTTCTATTCCCTTCTTGTCTAAACTATTTAACGTCTATGTTTCACTTCGATACATGGCTACACTGCATACAAATACTTTCAGAAACGACTTCCTGACACTTAAATCTATACTCGATGTTAACAGATTTCTCTTCTCCAGAAACGCTTTCCTTATCATTGCTAGTCTACATTTTATAACATCTCTACTTCGACCACCATCATTTATTTTGCTCCCCAAATAGCAAAACTCCTTTACTGCTTTAAGCGACTCATTTCCTAATCTAATTCCCTCAGCATCACCCGATTTAATTCGACTACATTCCATTATCCTCGTTTTGCCTTCGTTGGTGTCCATCTGATATCCTCCTTTGAAGACACTGTCCCTTCCGTTCAATTGCTCTTCCAGGTCCTTTGCTGTCTCTGACAGAATTACAACTTCATCGGCGAAAATCAAAGTTTGTATTTCTTCTCCGAATTTTTCTTTTGTTTCCTTTACTGCTTGCTCAATATACAGATTGAATAACATAGGGGATAGGCTGCAAACTTGTGCCACTCCCTTCGTATCCACTGCTTCCCTTTCACGCCCCTCGAGTCTTATAACAGCCTTCTGGTTACTGTATAGATTGAAAATTGACTTTCGCTCCCTGTATTTTACCGCTGCCACCTTCAGAATTTGAAAGAGAGTATTCCAGTCAGCATTGTCAAAAGCTTTCTCTAAGTTTACAAATGCGAGAAAAGTAGGTTTGCTTTCCTTAATCTATATTCTAAAATAAGTCCTAGGGTCAGTATTGCCTCACGTGTTCCAACATTTCTACGGAAACCAAACTGATCTACCCCGAGGGCGGCTTCTACCAGTTTTTCCATTCGTCTGTAAAGAATTGATGTTAATATTTTGCAGCTGTTGCTTATTAAACTGATAGTTCGTTAATTTTCATATCTGTCAACACCTGCTTTCTTTGGGATTGGAATTATTATATTCTTCTTGAAGTCTGAGGGTATTTCGCCTGTCTCATATATCTTGCTCACTAGATGGTAGAGTTTTGTTTGGCCTTGCTCTCCCAAGGCTGTCAGTAATTCTAATGGAATGTTGTCTACTCCCAGGGCCTTGTTTCGACTTTGATCTTTCAGTGCTCTGTCAAACTCATCACACAGTATCATATGTCCTATTTCATTTTCATCTACATTCTCTTCCATTTCTATAATATTGTCCTTAAGAACATCGCTGGGTTTCCATCTGGGCTCTTGATAATCATGCAAGTGGCTCTCTTTTCTCCAAAGTTCTCTTTATTTTTCCTGTAGGCAGCATCTATCTTACCCCTCGTGAGATAAGCCTCTACATCCTGACATTTGCCCTCTATCAATCCCTGCTTAGCCATTTTGCACTTCCTGTCGATCTCATTTTTGAGACGTTTGTACTTCTTTTTGCCTGCTTCATTTACTGCATGTTTGTATTTTCTCCTTTCATCAATTAAATTCAATATCTCTTCTGTGACCCAAGGATTTCTATTAGCCCTCGTCTTTTTACCTACGTGATCCTCTGCTGTCTTCACTATTTCATCTCTCAAAGCTACCCATTCTACTTCTAATGTATTTCCTTCCCCCATTCTTATAAATCGTTCCCTAATGCTCTCCCTGAAACTCTATACAACCTCTGGTTCTTTCAGTTTATCCAGGTCCCATATCCTCAAATTCCCACCTTTTTGCAATTTCTTCAGTTTTAATCTTCAGTTCATAACCAGTAGGTTGTGGTCAGAGTCCACATCTGCCCCTGGAAATATCTTAAAATTTAAAACCTGGTTCCTGAATCTCTGACTTATCATTTTATAATCTATCTGATACCTTCTAGTATCCCCAGGCTTCTTCCATGCATACAACCTTCGTTCATGATTCTTGAACCAAGTGTTAGCTATGATTAAGTTGTGCTCTGTGCAAAATTCTACCAGGCGGCTCCCTCTTTTATTCCTTAGTCCTATTCCATATTCACCTAATATGTTTCCTTCTCTTCATTTTCCTACTATCGAGTTCCAGTCACCCATGACTATTAAATTTTCGTCTCCCTTCACTATCTGAATAATTTCTTTTATCTCATGATACATTTCATCAATCGCTTCGTCAACTGCGGAGCTAGTTGGCATATAAACTTGTACTACTGTGGTAGGCGTGGGCTTCGTATCTATCTTGGCAACAATGAGACGTTCACTATGCTGTTTGTAGTAGCTTACCCGCTTTCCTATTCATTATTTAACCTACTCCTCTATTACCTCTATTTGATTTTCTATTTATAGCCCTGTATTCACTTGATCAGAAGTCTTGTTCCTTCTGCCACCGAACTTCCCACTATATCGAACATTGACCTATCCATTTCCTCTTTTAAATTTTCTAACCTACCTGCCCGATTAAGGAATGTGACATTCCACGCTCCGATTAGTAGAACGCCAGTTTTCTTTCTCCTGATAGCGATGTCCCCTTGAGTAGTCCCCACCTGGAGATCCGAATGGGGGACCATTTTACCTCCGGAATATTTTACCCATGAGGACGCCAACCATCATCTAGCCATACGGTAAAGCGGCATACCCTCGGGAAAAATTACGGCTGTAGTTTGCCCTCGCTTTCAGCCGTTCGCAGTACCAACACAGCAAGACCGTTTTGGTTAGTGTTACAAAAATGGTTCAAATGGCTCTGAGCACTATGGGACTTAACATCTGTGGTCATCAGTCCCCTAGAACTTAGAACTACTTAAACCTAACTAACCTAAGGACAACACACACATCCATGCCCGAGGCAGGATTTGAACCTGCGACCGTAGCGGTCACGCGGTTCCAGACTGAAGCGCCTAGAACCGCACGGCCACACCGGCCGGCCGGTTAGTGTTACAAGGCCAGGTCAGTCAACCATCCAGACTGTTGCCCTTGTAACTACTGAAAAGGCTGCTGTCCCTCTTCAGGAACCACACGTTTGTCTGGCCTCTCAACAGATACACCTCCGTTGTGATTGCACCTATGGTACGGCTATCTGTATCGCTGAGGCATTCAAGGCTCCCCAGGCAAGGTCCATGGTTCATGGGGATGGGGGGGATCTTTTGTTTAACATTGTTAATTTTAATTTTTTGTTCAAAAATATGTATTTTTTGTTTTTAGCAATCTTTTGTTTAACATTGCTAAAACAATAAAAATACATATTTTTGAACAAAAAATTAAACATAATTAATAATACTTTGTTTTCATAAAATGTGCTTTTTTTCTTTACGCCTCACAACCAATATACTTTATTTCCTCAAAAATAAGTTGACAATCCTTCTATCAATTAACTTCTGGAATCACTTTGCACTGAACTATTCACATTGCTATGATGACACTTACGCCAGTAGTGATACTCATATCCCTATCATTCATATTTGTTCTTGCAGAAGGCCTTTTAGTGTTATGTTATACATTTTCACGTAAACTTTCAGCCACAGATATTCTAACTGCATGTTGTTGGCATGTCACACAGAACTTAAATTCTTATGTGTCCCCTCCAAGGCCTTGCTGAGTAGTGATTTCCCATTCTTAGATTATTCTAAGTATTTAGACTCTAATATACTCTCTGTAAATATTGATATTCTCTATGGTTTGACTTCACTTTAGCGTCCTAACTTTTAATCAATTAATTCAATTTGTACAGGTACTTCAAGTTTCCTGTAACAATCGTTAGTTTACTGTTAGGTGTATAAATGGAATTGCTTGTAAAAGTAAATTCGAATATGCTACTATTTGAAAAGCTGCAGAAATTTCTTCGGTCTTGTAATCGAGCGCAAATTATTGAAACAGCCAGTTATAGTGCAGTGGGGATGTGAGCCCCAGACTCATGTAATAACCCTCAAATGTACTGCATCTAACATATCGCTTTATGTAGAACAAAGTACAGCGTCTCTAGAATCTGCATTATCCTCATGACTTATCTTACCTGTTGTGAATCTTGTGAAAAGGAGTGTGTATAATATTCAAGAACACTTATATAAGCGTTGATATGAACGGCTATAAGAAACTAGTACCAATGTTACCAGTTGTTGTAGGCAAGGTAAATTGAGTAGAATGAACATTTGAATGTAAAGTCGTGTTAACTGACTTCAGGAAAACGAGTAAAGCATAGTAATACACATCCTATTGCTTTACAAGAAGCACGTGAAATGCAGAGTTTCAACACGTGAGTAATTATACTTTACAATATTTATTAGACTTGGAAAGGAATTTACAATGATTCACTGATAGGTAGAGCGAATATTTGGACTTAACTACGATCGAGATGATTGGTAGCAAGCTAATTCTGCGTTGAACTTCAAAATGAACTCGCTTCACAAAGACACAAGAAAGTGATATTCGACTGTAGGACATATGTACTACTCATGATAGTTGCAGCTAGGTAACGACGCGTTCGTCGTGAAACTTAAAATAATTCGCATAGCAACTATGCATTTTCTGTACACAATTTAGCAACAACTCACCGTGACACCGGCTACCGACCAGCAGCCTGCGACATCCTACCATCATCACGACTTTTCACTATCCAAAGTGATACAAAAAGTGTTCCTGGCATGGACGGGTATCGAACTGATTGTGTCTCACACCCAGAAGCCAACAGCCCACTTCAAAATACATTTCCACAGGAAACTATGGTGTTCATGATCCATACTAGGTAAATAACAGCTCTTTTCAGTTTATCATCAACGACACTGTCGCGTGTTGGACATGTGAACTTACATTATTAAAAAATTAAAAAAAAAAGTCTATCTGTCGTCATTTGTAGGACATTGTTGACACAAGTTGGACTTTAAGTGAATTCTTTCTTTTTCCGTTTACCAAAGAAAAATAAACACATAATATATAGCCAGTATTGCAACCTTAAAGGTAACCAGAATTGTTAGTTAATTATCAATTCATTTCTACAATCCCCTTTCGATGGCAAATTCTGGTCCGAGAATTATCTTCACAATAACATAACGACTGTGAGGTACCTATCCCTTTCTTTTGGCTATCTGAAGAAACCAGGACTCTTTGATTCTTGCGTGAGACTAACTTTTGCAGTGTGCTGGCGACTTTTAATTATTTTGTCCTCTGTAAAGAATACCCTGGCTATTAACAATCACCACCAGGTTGATAATTAGATCCAAAAAATGTACTGTACTAGCTTCAGCTGCAAATGTAATACAATCTGAACAAAGAGCATTCGTTTTAAATTATGTGGCCAGTCCTTTCCATTTCATTATATGAAATAATGAAAATCGAGGTATTACTCGAACATCGAGCAACGGATTTTCTTGTTCATTTCTTTTGGTGATGAATTTTTTATCAATATAGAAGATTCTCATAATAATTACAATTTTAGCAGCAGGATTAGAAAAGTCATTTTTATTCTGAACAACTTGAACATCTTCTACATGTCTCATCATTTTCTCATGATCTAGTCGTTTGATATTTCCTCCTTCTCCATCAACAACTGCCTTTTCATGGGGTATTACAAAATAATTCCACGAAAAATTTCCAGCCCTTTTTCTGGGATAAAAAGTTTATGACGATGGCCATGTATCTGTTTTAAAACTCAGACGTGGGATCACCACTTCAGGTCAACACTTCAGAAGCTTCTTCTCTGTTCGGTTGATTTGTATTGTAACAAAAACTTATCAATAAAGGTTAAATTATGTTTTTGTCTTTATTCTTAATGCTGAAAATAACAAAGAATGTTTGATAAACTCCTCTGAATAACAAAACACTTTTTATGGACTGCTCAGAAGTCTGGCATAATTTCGTTATGGCAATCACATGGAAAAACCAATATGCAAACTACAGACAGCACTAGTTTCTAGTTTATCATTCTCAGATTCTGTAGACTGTAGTCGTTTGAGATTTATATACGCTTTAAGGCTGTGCAGGTCTCGTATTGCGCCTTCAAATAGGTCCCCACCCTGATCTTCTTTGGTAGGAACTTTTGATCTTGATCTGATTTTTCCCAACATTTTAAGTATCTTTATGATCACTGTTGCTGTGAATGCAACGGATTTTACCCCTATTTTGCCAGCAAGCAAAACTGATTTCCACATCATATTCTATTTTCCCCTGTAGGCAGTTTTAATGGCTGTAGTTCAGGGCTATAAGCCTGAAAATGAGGGTCTGATGTACTCTGCACTTACAATGATCAAATGGAATTGTTTTCACAAGTAAAACTTTTTTTTTTTTTTGCTTTTTTCAGAAAAATCTCGATACTGTATTAGCAGCCCATAACTACAAAGTTTATCAAACTTTTATCCAATACATACAATTTAAATCTTAAAAATATATTATAAGCACTTTTTGTTATAATTTGTGATTTGTTTTAGAGGATAATGTCCAGTTTTCTATGGAATTTCCCAACCAGTAATTACTGAAATATGGAAGTTGCGGAATGATAACAAACTTTCATCAATCACTCCTTGCAATTGACAGCATATTTGGAATGTCTTTTGCAGTGAGAGTAGCAGAAAACATTTCGAACTCATCATATCACAGCATATAAATATAACAAAATTCCATTTTACTCTAAAGTATAGCACAAAAAATTGTAGTAGCACCAAAATATGTCAAACACAAAATTTCTAATTAAAGTAGATGTAATAAAATCGTTACTCGAAACAGTGTTCATAGAAAATTAAAACTTCTAAATACAAGAAAATATTATGAATGATGGTTCAGCGGTGCGCTGTTAAGTCATACTTAATCTTCAACTGTATGAATTGTTGGAGTACTATTCATACATAAAGATCACCGTAAGGTGTCAAGTGTATAATAAGCAACAAAAAACAGTTAATAATTTTAGTTTTGAGCTCTAAAATGAGCTTTCAAGTGTAGAAGTAGATTTCTAATGCAAGAATTACAACAATATACACTTGAGAACAATCCCCAATCAAAAATTATGTACAAGGCAAATAATATGACCAGCAATAGTAATGGTCTTTCAGACTTTGAACTAACTTTTGCTCAACAGTGAGCTTATACAATTAGAAAGTTAATTATTTGAAAATCCAAATAAAAGAATTACACGATAACATAGGACAAAAATACAAAACAAAATGATACTGAAGAGAAAAATGAAATTTAAATGATTATATGGGGCATCCCCCCCATGAACCATGGACCTTGCCGTTGGTGGGGAGGCTTGCGTGCCTCAGCGATACAGATAGCCATACCGTAGGTGCAACCACAACGGAGGGGTATCTGTTGAGAGGCCAGACAAACGTGTGGTTCCTGAAGAGGGGCAGCAGCCTTTTCAGTAGTTCCAAGGGCAACAGTCTGGATGATTGACTGATCTGGCCTTGTAACAATAACCAAAACGGCCTTGCTGTGCTGGTGCTGCGAACGGCTGAAAGCAAGGGGAAACTACAGCCGTAATTTTTCCCGAGGTCATGCAGCTTTACTGTATGATTACATGATGATGGTGTCCTCTTGGGTAAAATATTCCGGAGGTAAAATAGTCCCCCATTCGGATCTCCGGGCGGGGACTACTCAAGAGGATGTCGTTATCAGGAGAAAGAAAACTGGCGTTCTACGGATCGGAGCGTGGAATGTCAGATCCCTTAATCGGGCAGGTAGGTTAGAAAATTTAAAAAGGGAAATGGATAGGTTGAAGTTAGACATAGTGGGAATTACTGAAGTTCGGTGGCAGGAGGAACAAGACTTTTGGTCAGGTGACTACAGGGTTATAAACACAAAATCAAATAGGGGTAATGCAGGAGTAGGTTTAATAATGAATAGGAAAATAGGAATGCGGGTAAGCTACTACAAACAACATAGTGAACGCATTATTGTGGCCAAGATAGATACGAAGCCCACACCTACTACAGTAGTACAAGTTTATATGCCAACTAGCTCTGCAGATGACGAAGAAATTGAAGAAATGTATGATGAAATAAAGGAAATTATTCAGATTGTGAAGGGAGACGAAAATTTAATAGTCATGGGTGATTGGAATTCGAGTGTAGGAAAAGGGAGAGAAGGAAACATAGTAGGTGAATATGGATTGGGGGACAGAAATGAAAGAGGAAGCCGCCTGGTAGAATTTTGCACAGAGCACAACATAATCATAACTAACATTTGGTTTAAGAATCATGAAAGAAGGTTGTATACATGGAAGAACCCTGGAGATACTAAAAGGTATCAGATAGATTATATAATGGTAAGACAGAAATTTAGGAACCAGGTTTTAAATTGTAAGACATTTCCAGGAGCAGATGTGGACTCTGACCACAATCTATTGGTTATGACCTGTAGATTAAAACTGAAGAAACTGCAAACAGGTGGAAATTTAAGGAGATGGGACCTGGATAAACTGACTAAACCAGAGGTTGTATAGAGATTCAGGGAGAGCATAAGGGAGCAATTGACAGGAATGGGGGAAATAAATACAGTAGAAGAAGAATGGGTAGCTTTGAGGGATGAAGTAGTGAAGGCAGCAGAGGATCAAGTAGGTAAAAAGACGAGGGCTAGTAGAAATCCTTGGGTAACAGAAGAAATATTGAATTTAATTGATGAAAGGAGAAAATATAAAAATGCAGTAAGTGAAACAGGCAAAAAGGAATACAGACGTCTCAAAAATGAGATCGACAGGAAGTGCAAAATGGCTAATCAGGGATGGCTAGAGGACAAATGTAAGGATGTAGAGGCCTATCTCACTAGGGGTAAGATAGATACCGCCTACAGGAAAATTAAAGAGACCTTTGGAGATAAAAGAACGACTTGTATGAATATCAAGAGCTCAGATGGAAACCCAGTTCTAAGCAAAGAAGGGAAAGCAGAAAGGTGGAAGGAGTATATAGAGGGTCTATACAAGGGCGATGTACTTGAGGACAATATTATGGAAATGGAAGAGGATGTAGATGAAGATGAAATGGGAGAAACGATACTGCGTGAAGAGTTTGACAGAGCACTGAAAGACCTGAGTCGAAACAAGGCCCCCGGAGTAGACAATATTCCATTGGAGCTACTGACGGCCGTGGGAGAGCCAGTCCTGACAAAACTCTACCATCTGGTGAGCAAGATGTATGAAACAGGCGAAATACCCTCAGACTTCAAGAAGAATATAGTAATTCCAATCCCAAAGAAAGCAGGTGTTGACAGATGTGAAAATTACCGAACTATCAGCTTAATAAGTCATAGCTGCAAAATACTAACACGAATTCTTTACAGACGAATGGAAAAACTAGTAGAAGCCAACCTCGGGGAAGATCAGTTTGGATTCCGTAGAAACACTGGGACACGTGAGGCAATACTGACCTTACGACTTATCTTAGAAGAAAGATTAAGGAAAGGCAAACCTACATTTCTAGCATTTGTAGACTTAGAGAAAGCTTTTGACAATGTTGACTGGAATACTCTCTTTCAAATTCTAAAGGTGGCAGGGGTAAAATACAGGGAGCGAAAGGCTATTTACAATTTGTACAGAAACCAGATGGCAGTTATAAGAGTCGAGGGACATGAAAGGGAAGCAGTGGTTGGGAAGGGAGTAAGACAGGGTTTTAGCCTCTCCCCGATGTTGTTCAATCTGTATATTGAGCAAGCAGTAAAGGAAACAAAAGAAAAATTCGGAGTAGGTATTAAAATTCATGGAGAAGAAATAAAAACTTTGAGGTTCGCCGATGACATTGTAATTCTGTCAGAGACAGCAAAGGACTTGGAAGAGCAGTTAAATGGAATGGACAGTGTCTTGAAAGAAGGATATAAGATGAACATCAACAAAAGCAAAACAAGGATAATGGAATGTAGTCTAATTAAGTCGGGTGATGCTGAGGGAATTAGGTTAGGAAATGAGGCACTTAAAGTAGTAAAGGAGTTTTGCTATTTGGGGAGCAAAATAACTGATGATGGTCGAAGTAGAGAGGATATAAAATGTAGGCTGGCAATGGCAAGGAAAGCGTTTCTGAAGAAGAGAAATTTGTTAACATCCAGTATTGATTTAAGTGTCAGGAAGTCATTTCTGAAAGTATTCGTATGGAGTGTAGCCATGTATGGAAGTGAAACATGGACGATAAATAGTTTGGACAAGAAGAGAATAGAAGCTTTCGAAATGTGGTGCTACAGAAGAATGCTGAAGATTAGATGGGTAGATCACATACCTAATGAGGAAGTATTGAATAGGATTGGGGAGAAGAGAAGTTTGTGGCACAACTTGACCAGAAGAAGGAATCGGTTGGTAGGACATGTTCTGAGGCATCAAGGGATCACCAATTTAGTATTGGAGGGCAGCGTGGAGGGTAAAAATCGTAGAGGGAGACCAAGAGATGAATACACTAAGCAGATTCAGAAGGATGTAGGTTGCAGTAGGTACTGGGAGATGAAAAAGCTTGCACAGGATAGAGTAGCATGGAGAGCTGCATCAAACCAGTCTCAGGACTGAAGACAACGACAACAACATATGGGGCATGATCCAGGCCCATATTTTATTCAAAATGTCATCAACAGCATGTTTACAAAGATCAAGGTAACAAATAAAAAAAATGGAAGAAAACTAATAATGCCATTATTTTAGTATCTAATCCAGGTAAGATAAAATGACCTAAGGAACATTATACAAAAAACGAGATATTTGAGACTTTTGGGTTCAAACTGGTCTTGTTAGCCAGCTATAATTGAAAAAAATGAAGATTCAAGTGATTTCAACCGACTAACAGATTATATAGGATAAAGTAAGGAGCCACTAGCATTCAACTTATTTTTCTCCGTAACTATTAAGCATGTCTCTGGAGAGGAAGTGGATGAGCCATGTAAGAGAAAGAGCAGGAAGCGCTTTTGAGTTCTGGACATTACACTATGGACGGAATGTATTCTAAAGGGAGGACTCTGGGGCAGAGGGCAGAAATCTCAGCATTCATTGGCCAGTAAAAGCAGCGGCCATTCCGCTTTGTATAGTGCCTGGCTCTCCTGTGTGTCTATAAGTCTTTTGAGTTGCGATCTCCATGTTGTGTGACATGGGTCACTTTTTAAAAGAAACCGTTTGAGAATAATGTAGTACGTCAGCCAAACGCAAAAACAAAAAAACAAAAAATAGAAAAAATTATTTTGCGAGCAGCTATCCCTGTTAAAAGAACATCCCTGTGATGTACTTTTTGCCGAAAAGTCTTTTGAGACAGCTAGATGCAGCTGTGATGGGAAAAAGATAGCTAGCTTGCAGCTGGGTGAGCTGTGTAACAGTTTCTGTTAAACTTTTTCTACTTTTTGTATGTGTGCGTGTCGGGGGGGGGGGGGGGGGAGTGGGGAGGCAGGGGCTAAGGATAGCTAGCTCGCCGTGACTAATGTGGCAGTTTCTGTCAAAGTTTTTCTGCTTTTTGCGCGTTCAACGGTGTGGGAGGGGGGAGGGAAGGATAGGAAAAGCGTCTGTGGAAGCAAGATCACGCGCACAAAAAATTTTCTCCCTCCTGACATGAGACGGGTTCTTGTCAGGTGCCTTGAAAGTGAACTAGTAAGTGGCAGGTTGGAGCTTCGTTTCTAAAATACCTAATAGGTAGTCACTGACTGAGCTTTACAACGGGGGGCGGGGGGGGGGGGGGGGGAGGTTTGTGTGAAACTTTGCCGAAAAAATTTGGAGCAGAGAGGAATGAAAAATGTTTCAAAAACACTTAGACCTGATCGGTAGAAGCAGACGGAAACACTTGGTCGATAGATGCGGAGGGGACACTTGGACTAGAGGCTTCAAGAGTCGTTTAGGAGAGAATAGCATGCATTGAAGAGTATCGCAGTAGAAGAATTATTAGGTGTTCCTTTTTACCTCACTAGACACCCTCATTCAACCAACGGCATTCTCAAAGGTGGCGCAGATGTGGACAGAGTTTGTAGGCCCAGTTATCCCCTGCGGTGAGAAACTGCCCCTAGAAGGCAAAGGACTCAGCAATGATCAACAGTCCCAGGATACAGAAGGAAATGAAGAAAAAAGGCTCATAACGTATATCGACAGTACATGTTGCCTGTAATTAAAGAAGTTCATGATGATCTCTCCATTGGCAAAATATTTCGAACTAGTTCCCCCTTCGAATTTCCGGGAGGGGACTGCCAAGAGGGGGGTGACCATAAGAAAAAGATTGAATAATCAACGAAATTATGACATTCTACTAGTCAGGTGTGGAATGTAAGGTGTTTGAACGTGCTAGGGAAGCTAGAAAATCAGAAAGGGAAATGCTAAGATGCAATCGAGATATAGTGGAGGGTCTGTGAAGGCAAATGGAAAGATGAATCCAGGCCAAACGAATATGGGGTAATGCCAACATCAACTGTTCAGCTACAAATGCCGACATCGCAAATGGAATATGAAGGGCTACAGAAAGTATTTGAATATATCGAGTGGATAATTAAATAGGAAAATGCAAATGAATATATAATAGTCATGGGGTATTGGAATTCGCTTGTTGGCGAAGGAGTGGAAGAAAGGATTGCGGTAGAATATGGAGTTGGTAGCAGGAATGAGAGACGAGAAAGACTAATTGAATTCTGCAATTAATTTCTGCTACTAATCTTGAATACTCAGTGAAATAATAACAAGAGGAGGAGGTACACTTGGAAAAGGCCGGATAATACGGAAAGATTCCAGTTAGATTACATCGTTGTCAGGCAGAGATTACGAAATCAGATACTAGATTGTAACACGTTCCCAGGAGCAGATACAGACTCAGATCAAAGTTTAGTAACGATGTAGAATAGGCTGAAGTTCAAGAGACTGACCAGGAAAAATCAATGCGCTAGGAAGTGGATTACAGAGGTACTAAGGAATGAAGAGGCATATTTGAAGTTCTCTGAGGCTATAGATACTGCACAGTAATGAATAGCCCAGAAGGCAGTTCAGTTGAACGGACTTCTCTAAAAAGAGCAATCACAGAAGTTGGAAACGAAAACGTAAGTGCAAGGTAGATAGTTGCGAACAAACCATAGGCACCGGGTGAAAGACTTAGTTCACCGACGAAAGAAGGAAATACAAAAATTATGTGATAAATTCAGGAATATAGAAATATAGGTCACTTAGGAAAGAAATGAGTATGAAATGGAGGAAAGCTAAGGCGTAATGGCTGAATAAAGAATGCGAACATTTAAAAAAGGAATGACTGTCGGAGTACTGGCTCAGTATGTAAAAATGTCAAAACAACCATTGGTGAAATTAAAAATACAGGGACCGTAACATTAAGAGGGGAATGTCAATTCGACTGTTTAACGCGGAGGAGGAAGCGCATGGGTGGAAAGAGTACAGTTAAGAAATAGGAGCGGACAGGAAAGAGGTAGCTGATACCGTATTGGTATCAGCATTTAAAAGGAGGTAAGACGGCTCAAGATCGAATACGGCAGAAGGCATAGCTAACATGCTATCGGAATTTCTAAAATCATGGTGGAAGTAGCCACAAAACGACTATTGACGTTGACGCGTAGAATGAATTCGACTGGAGGTATACCATCTGGCTTGCGGGAAAACATTATACACAACAGTTCCAAAGATAGCAAGAGCTGACAAGTGCGAGAATTACCACAGAATGAACAACTCATGAATCCAAGTTGCCAACAAGAATAATATACAGAAGAATGGAAAAGACAATTCAGGGTGTGTTTCATGACGATCAGTTTGTCTTTAGGAAAGGTAAAGATGCCAGAGACGTAATGCTGATGTTGCGGTTAACAACGGAAGTAAGACTGAAGAAAAATCAAAACCCGTTCATAGCTTTGTTGACTTGGAAACTGGATTTGACAATGTCAAATGGTGGGAGACGTTCGCAATTCTGAGAAAAACATGAGCAAGCTACAGGAAAAGATGGATAATATAGAAAATGTATATGAACCAAGGGGGAACAATAAGACTGAAAGACCAAGTACTAAATGCTCGGATTAAAAGGGTGTAAGACAGGATCATAGTCTTTCGCCCACTGAGTTCATTTTGGACATTGAAGAAGTAATGATGCAAATAAAATAAAGCTTCAAGAGCGGGTAAAAATTCAATGTGACGTGAAATCAGTGATGACCTGGCTATTCTCAGCGAAAGTAGAGAATAGGTAGAAGATCTGTTCAATGGAATGAAGAGTCTAATCAGAACAGAATATGAATTGAAAGTAAACAGAAGAAAGACGAAAGTAATGAGTTGTAGCAGAAATAAGAATACAAAGAGGCTTAGTATTATAATTGTGGATCACAAAATAGTAGGGATTCTTTTGCCCAGGCAGCAAAATAACCAAAGATTGGCGGAGCAAGGAGGATATAAAAAGTAGACTAGCACTGGCAAAAATCGCATTCCTGGTCAAGATAAGTCGACTAGTAACAAACATAGGTTTTCATTTTGGGAAGATATTTCTGACGATGTAGTTTCGAGGCACAGAATTGCATGGTGATGAAAAATGTACTGAGAGAAAATCTGAGCAGAAAAGAATCGAAGCATTTGAGATGCATTGTTACAGAAGAATGTTGAAAATTAGGTTAATTGATAAGGTAGGGAATAAGGGGACTCTTTGGAGAATCAGAGAAGAAAGGAATATGTTGAAAACACTGACAAGAAGAACGGACATGATAAAAGAATTCTTGTTAAGATGTCAGGGAATAACTTCCGTGGTACTAGATGCAGCTGTAGAGAGTAAAAACTGCAGAAGGACAGAGAATGGAATACACTTAGCCAATAACTGAGGATGTAGTTTGCAACTGCTACTCTGCGATAAAATTTTGGCACAGTAGAGGAATGGCTGGCGGGATGAATCAAGCCATTCAGAAAAATGATGACGAAGAAAAAGGAACAGGAGCGGATTATCGTGTCCTTTCCTCTGCTTGTGCATCCTCATGCCAGTGTCTAGTTGTCTGCTCCAGCTCTCAAGGGATCCAGATCTAAGCGTAGGGAAACAACTAATAATAAGTCTAATAAGGTGATTATACATATGCCTAGTAGAATGTAACATTTAAAAGATAAACTTTTTCTTGTAAATTGAGAGCAACTCTCTATCACCTATCAGTAGTATAAATATTTCCTCCAATATGATAATGTACAAAGGTATAAGTCGAGAATCCACAAGCGATCAACCTCACATAAAATCAAATCTTTACAGATCATTTACAATAAAAGAACAAAATTTGGTTTAAGCCATTTACACAACTTAGATCATAATTCAACGAAAAGTATTGGTTCTCATAGGCCTGAGGATCGTGACTAATATTGATAAGCCTTCGTGGAGCTAGTCTCTTTCTTTGTTCTCAAGATTACTATTGCTACCACACACTACTACACTAGCCTTCACGACGCCACCCGTACAAACACATAACCAAAATCATACTACACCATTAACAACATAGCATTACGTCTACATCAAAATGGTACACAGAAGTTACCTTCAATTAGAAGCATAATACTTGCATTCACCGCACTGCTAGAATATCCACACTGAAACAGCTTTTCCTCGAAATGAAAAAAATTGATCAGTACAAAGCATTATAGCAGTGTGCAGCACTAGATACTCGTCTTCCATGTCTGAAAATATGAACTTTGTAGCTGTATTTGCAATATTGCCACCCGTTGTATCTTTTTTTGATGTGTGTAACAAAAATATAATCTCTGATACATACGATGTACATAGAAATCAAACAAGAAAGGAAATTTATAAGACGTAGACTTAACGCTAGGCTACTTCCTGGTCTATATTACATTGATTTGTATCGTTGGAGTTCTCAGCTATCAAAACATAGCTCACAAAAGAAATTCTCACTGCTCCTGTAATCAGAAAAAAAAATACATGATGCAGTTTAGAATCAGGGATGGTAAAACATTCTGTATTAAAACTGAATGAACGTCCAAAACTGCAATAGCTATTTACCTTGTTTTCACTGTATGACGACCTGTTTCATAACGTGGATGTCTTCAGGTCATATCTGCAAACAGAATAAAACTGTATAACAAAAGTACTAGTAGTCAATAAGAACCTCTCTAATAAAGTGGACAGTAGAGCCATGTACTCACAAAACTATTACTACGTCTGCCACAAATTCCAAGATACAAGTGCTCGTAAAATCATGTCAGTCCTTGGAAAAACCTTGGGTGAGACGGGAGATGGGCATCCGATCCGAACAATGCACGATAACTAATATAACTCCGAAACACAGTCAATAGCACATGATAATCCATGTCTGATACAATAAAACCTGTGAGAACAAAACATTACAGAATAAACGTAATGTAAATTTAAACACAAAAAAATGGTTCAAATGGCTCTGAGCACTATGGGACTCAACTGCTGTGGTCATAAGTCCCCTAGAACTTAGAACTACTTAAACCTAACTAACCTAAGGACATCACACACATCCATGCCTGAGGCAGGATTCGAACCTGCGACCGTCGCGGTCGTGCGGTTGCAGACTGTAGCGCCTTTAACCGCTCGGCCACTCCGGCCGGCTAAATTTAAACACAGCTCGTCGTGTCGGTAGAGTATAAAAAGAACAAACCTACCAACGTCAAAATCCGCGGGAGAAACAAACAATTGAAAGACATGCAATTGTTCAGAGTCTTCGACACAATAAAAAATATTGGCATGCGTGAAATAAATTCGCAACTTACAGTAGTAGCAGTCTCTTTAGCGTATTTGTTACAAATTTTAAGTTTTCTACGTATAAAACGCATTCTTCGGTCCTCCTTCCCCACTACATTATGTGAGCGTTTCAATTTAACTTGTTCGTAGCTGTTATTCCTAGGTATCTGGTTTAATGTGTAGTCTGTATATTTGTGAGTTTTTAAGTGTAGCCGAAATTTGACAAATTTCTTATAGTATTCATGTAGATGACCTCACACTTTCATTAATTAGAATCAAGTGCCAAAAATATTTTGCCTAATTCACACTGTAACTGATTTTGACTTTATGACTTTATTAGACGATAAAGGACAGCACCCTCCGCAATGCGTCTAATACGGTTTTTCAGATTCTCTCCTAAATCATTTACAAAGGTTGGCAATAACAGATGACCTATAACACTTTCTTGAGGGACGACAGACATCGCTTTACTTTTACGCAATTACTTTGTCACTCACTACAAACTGTGATCTTCCTGACAGAAAATCATGAATCCAGTCGCACAATTGTAACGATACACCACGAGCGCACAATTTAATTCGAAGTCGTTTGCGAGGAACTGTGTCAAAAGCTGTCTTGAAATACAGAAACGTGGAAGCAATCTGAAACCACGTGCCGATAACACTCATTACTTCTTGAGAGTAAAGAGCGGGCTCTGTTGTAGAAGAACCATATTTTCTGAATCCGTGCTATCTGTCAATAGATCGTTTCCTTCGCGGTAATTCATAATGCTCGAACATAGTGTTCCATAATCTTACTCCAAACAACGTCAATGATATGGGTCTTTAATTCAGCGGATTATTCGTTTCCCATCTTTAGTATTTGTATGACCTGTGCCAGTTCGCAGTCTTTAAGTATGGATTTGTCGTCGAGCGAGTGGTTGTATACGTTTGCTAAATATGAAGCTATTCTTAGTTTTTCTTGGTGAAGGAATTTCGGAAAAACACTTGTAGTAACGTTGCTTTAGTGGCACTGTCATCATTATCATCGCTGTCGTGCAGTGAAGGTATGTACTGTGTCTTGCTACTGGTGTACTTAACATACGACCAGACTGTCTTTGGATTTTCTGCCAAGCTTCGAAATACTTTCCTTGTGGAAACTATTAAAAGCATCTCAAATCTATATCCTCCCTAAATTTCGAGCATCTGCAAAATTTCGCCGACCACGGGGATGTTGTATTCTTTTAAATTTGGCATCTTTTCTTCGTTGATTCCGACCTGTGTTTTATAGCATTGGGGATGATTTCCGTCTCTCATTAAATTTATTGGCATATATACGAACTACTGTCTATATTATTAAAAGCACTTTTGATCTACGATTACATATTTCGGAAGGAATGGAGGCTGTCGCTTAGGAAGGCGTCTAGCGAATTTTTATCTACTTCTGTAAATGTATATACTTTGCGATTGTTTTTGGTGGATTTGGATATTGTGATTTACAGTTCCCCTAGAACGAGCTTGTGGCCAGTAATCCCTATATTCGTCACGATGCTTCCTGGTTACTCCGAATTGTCTGTTGCTAAGAGGTTAAGTACATTTTTCGCAACTACTTAGACTTCGAGTGGGCTGTTTTACTGATTGCTCTAAATAATTTTTGGATAAAGTATTTACAATTATTTCGAACATTGTTTTGTGGGTACCACCAGCTTTGAACATGTACTGTCTCCAACACATAGAGGGTACATTGAAGTAGCTACCAAGTTAATGATATGACATTGGTATCTATTTGATATGATACTCAAGTTTTCTTAAACCTTTCAATAACTGTAGCATCTGAGTCAAAGTTTCCGTGGAAGGAATCAGTTACTAATTTACTCCGGTTGTCATGTATAACTTCCACCCACATTATTTCATAGGACTATCAACTTCAGTTTCACTACAAGATATATTGAGATGCTGCATAAGTTCGTAAAACAGACTTATATTCTCTTTCACACGGGTTTCTCAACGATGGTTTAGTTTTTCGATTCCGCGACTGTAGACATCACGTGGTTTTGAGGCAAAAAACTCGTTGAGCCGTGTTCGGTGCGCATTTTGATACGGAAAGAAAGTTCGTTGAAGGTTGATCGACAGAGAGCGGAAAGGGCGAAAAATCTGAGGTCGCACGATCAGGTGGATGCGTAATGACTACCCAACCCAACTCCTCTACATGTTATTTGTCAATCTAGCAGAAAGCGGGAGTGCGTCACGGTGGAGTAGCATCACTTCACACAGCCTTCCTGGTCGTTGTTCTTGGATTGTGTCTGCAAGACGGGTCAGTTAAAAAAAATAGTTCAAATGTGTGTGAAATCTTATGGGACTTAACTGCTAAGGTCATCAGCCCCTAAGCTTACTCACATCTTACCCTAAATTATCCTACGGACAAACACACACACCCATGCCCGAGGGAGAACTCGAACCTCCGCCGGGATCAGCCGCACACTCCATGACTGCAGCGACCCAGACCGCGCGGCTAATCCCGCGCGGCACGTGTCAGTTGCTGACAATAAATGTCAGTCGTGATGGCTCCACCTCGTGGAAGAAATTCGTAGTACAACACACCGTGCAGAACGTTGTCTTTTCTGAATACGCGTATGGATTTGTATGGGGAGTTGCTGGTTTGTTTGGGTTCAAACAATTCTTCTTTTTTCCTTATGATAGCATAGATAAACCATTCGGCGTCACCAGTAGCGATACAGCATAGAAATGGTCATAAATGTTCAAGAGCTAATTGAGGACGAGCAGGCAGTGATACTCATATGGCCCCCCACTGATTTTTGTTAGTTTGGCTCGGAGCTTGACGTAAACATATAACCGACTTTTGAACCTTCCCCATTGCATGTAAATGTCACTCGGTGTTGGAATGATCACAGTTGATCACATTCTCCAGTTTTCGAGTACACTGACGTGGATAAAAAATCGTACAAATGGCTCTGAGCACAATGGGACTTAACATCTGAGGTCATCAGTCCCCTAGAACTTAGTACTTAAACCTAACTAACCTAAGGACATCACACGCATCCATGCTCGAGACAGGATTCGAACCTGCGACCGTAGCGGTCGCGTGGTTCCAGATTGGAGCGCCTAGAACCGCTCGGCCACACCGGCCGGCACTGACATCGATCATTGTGGATTAATACGTGTAAACCATCGTCATCAAAACGAACCTCTTTAAAACAAGACAACGATTTTCTTGCCATGCTCTGGCCAATGGCATTATCCTAGTCGACGGCGCTAATATTTCTGGCTGCCTCCTCTGCTGTCACCCCTCTATTGAACCCAAATAGAATAATGTATCAGAAATTTTCCGATTTCTCGACTTGGCACTCCATATTCTAGCGCCCACAGCTCCACTCACTATTTCCAAATGACAAAATTTCAATAGGTAAACTCAAGTAGCAACAGTGAACTACAAATAAAAATGACGACCGATAAATAAATCCAACACGCAAAACATAAACGCTACGAACTTTTGCAAAAACGTAATACTACGTCTAACATTAACAAACACACCGCCACCAACTGTATTTTATATATCCTTTCAGAACACCGTTAGATTCTTTGTAAAAATTTTGGCTAAACTTATCTCTGGGTGTAGCCAAAGAGCTTCAGTGCCTTCTGTTACCGCTTGGAGCTCTGGTTACTTCCCAACACAGCTGCGAGAATTTAATACTGCAATCCCCTGGCTTCTATGTATATTGTTATCCTGTTTTTGACCCGTAGTCTTCAAGAGCGAAGCTGTTTGTGTTCTTACCCGAGACCCTCAGACCTAGAAGAATCGCCCAGCCCACTCCACGCAGCACACGCTACCCCTGTAGCTGCCTCCCGCTTGTGACAGACTCCTGACCTATGAATCGTAACCCGATACACCATAACGCTATGGAAAGTCACGTAGTCTGCAGTGCACACGTTTGCAGAACCGTCTGACGCTCTGATTCAGACCCTGCACTCGACTCTGTATCAAAGGACCACAGTTGGTTCTGTCAACGATGCTACAGATGGTGGGTTCCGCCATCATCTGGCGAGCAAGACTGTGTCAGCCTTCGCCACTTCAGACAGCCGCCCGAAACGTAAAAAAATCTCTTCTGATCGAAAGCGATAATTATCACTAGAACCGACATAAGGCACCATCTGAATTTGGTTGCACTCTATGCTCTGCATGGCATCTGAAAAGACCCGTTCTGAATCTGATATGACTCCACCCGGTATGCACAAAGAGTGCACACCAGACTTCATCCCTTCCTTGAGCGCCTAAAATAGAAGCTCCCAGCTACCAATAATTCCACCCTGATTTTCCGATGAATTTCGGTGTATTTGACGGCTTCACTACTAAAAATGGAATGACAATATACTTTTCAGAGATAGTAAAGTTTCCATTTTCACACTACACAAGACCGGTAGCAGAATAGGACCGTGCCAGCTTAAATGCACTGAGATCTTACTGTCTCTCTCTTACTGACTCCATCGCAGTCGCAAGGACAGGGACGATATCTCTTGAAGATGGTACTGTATATGCTGATAGTCACTGCTAACTCTGTACGTATGTGTACTTTGATGTGACGATGGAGTGTCGTTGTCATCACACCTGAATTCGCAGGGTAAATTTGCATCATCTCGCTAACATCCTGCGCCTCGGTATTCTTACAAAGGACAATCACTTATATTCGCAAGCAGGCGCCCATTCGGTGCAAATGCTGCAACCTACTTAGACGCGTGGAGTGAATATCTAGCTCCCTAATAAAAGACTTGGAGGTGGACTGTCGGTTAGCAGGACGTGGTGCAATGTTAATGAACGTTATTGATGGACTATTTCTAGGAATACCGCATTGTGTCAGTTGGGAGTGTGGAGACACGTGACAAGGTTCCCAGTGTTCACAGTCAAACGAGAGTGTTTCTAACTATGGCTCCCTCCTACTTAGCATTGAATGGAGTCTTCGTTACGCACGAGTAGGATCATATAAATGAAGACGGCTCTGTGGTAACTTCTTCTTGCTGCTGCTTTACTTAATCGCAAGGTCATCCATTGTGAGAAACAGTATTCTGCTTCGTTTTTACTAGCAGACGACAACGTCTACATTTGTTGCAAAATATACAGCTAGAGAGTAGCTATGTCAGTCTTTCAAGCAGTGTATATAAAACAGCTCGCACATGGATATTCCTCACGAGCGCCCTACCCACACTCATTAATCTGAAATCCACCATTACCTTCTCCACGTTATTATATGCGCCATAAAATAACAATTCACAATCTTTTACAGAAGAACAAAAGTTAGTTTCCAATATCTTCGGACTGAGAGTGATTGTATGCTGCTTCAGCAGGCGCGAAATGAAACCTGTGATGTGTGTCGAATAATATAAGAGTGACTACCACTAGGTGACAAGTTAGAGCTGTTAGCCGGTGATGTATTAGAAATAGTTATGTAACTTTCACGCATGGGACATGGCCTTCTGTACCACTCAATTTCGGTTCAGTGAACTGTGTACATATTTTATTTGGGCAACACCATCCAGTTGTAAGAGGTGAGGTATGCGCCACAGTCTAACATAACAGTCGCGACACTCACTGCTGTAAAAGTTGTTGCCGTTTGACAGATGGAGCGACACTAGCGCTCCAAGCGGCAGGTAAGGTGAACGTCAGACGCGTTGTAAGCATAATGTTTGTTTACATCCATTTCCTACGTAATTTCCGAATTATTCGAGTTATTTTCTTGCCTCCAAGAGTTTGTTTAGTATCGGAAGGCATATATGTTTCTATTAATGATTCTAAAATAAGCGCAAGTATGGACAAAAACCATTAATAGAGTGGCAAGCTACAACACATTCGTGAAGAAACTCTTGTGACATTGGACAGAATTGCAGCTTACCACGTTGATATCAAAAGAATATAAACACACAGATTCACATGTAAGAAGCACAGACATGTAGCTCTACATGCAAAAGCGATCGACAGCTCGTTTATCGTTCTGTAGGCCTACTGTGTTTGTCATTGTCGCCTGTTGCCACAAGTACGACCTTCATTTTTATATTATTCTAAGTGGGACAAGCAACTGTCAAATAGTGGGAGAAATGTACTGAAAACATTATAATGAGCTGATTACATTACATTTCACGAAAAACCAAATATTTTAATAATTTTCAAACAATCTGTCTGTAGGCATTTTCCTTGTCCCATAATAGTTTCGCTCGAAGTCTAGCGATCTGCACATTCTGACACTTCACACGCTTTTGTAAGACACGAACAGCTGCACTTAATCTAACCACTTCATCGTCAAAGCAGGTCTGTGTTGATGATTCACACGAATCTGGCACTGATACATGGAGAGTTGAACTGGCTGCTTCTGTGTCATAGGACAGTTTTACAGCTTTAGATTGACTGTAGAATCTTTGTGGCAGTTTCCTCTTCATCGTCAGCTGAGGTGGCTTATTTGGAATGTCAAACTCTGTGGGTACTGCATTCCACACGAGTTCGTTATTGTCTGCGTTCATGAACTGGTTTTGTTCGAAATTATTAAACAGGTAAACTGGGTCTTCCTTCATAAGGTCTTCTCGTCTGCTATTAACTAGCCATTTTCTGCTCCTAAAACGATACATTCATCATTTATACACATATAGTTTGCAAGTGAATCCTGACGATACAGTTTAGTAACATGATGGTATATACCTCTCAGGATCCTTAGGAAACCTAAAAAGAGACAGCTGTGGTGTCTTCTTCCTGTTGTTGCTGCAATTTATTGCGCTACAAACGCTCCCGATGGTATAAACCATTGTATAAATCAAAATAATCAATCACTATTCGCTTTCACGATCGCGCCGAACTCACAGTTCAACCTACCAGCCGCTTGGGGCGCTGCTGGCGCTGTAGGCAACAAAATCGAGGCGAAGTGTCACGACTGTTATGTTAGACTGTGGTATGCGCTATATGCGCTGCCTGCAATAGGCAAGACTTTGAAGAGTCTCTGACCAGAGAGCAGTATGTCGTTAGTTGTTGCTTGTCGCGAGTCTGCGCTAGTATGCGCGTGTCGACAGTGGTCTTGAGTAGTCTGCGTGAGTCGGCGGTAGTCGGCGCGTGTCGGCTGTCTGCTCTGCTCGGGACTCTGGTCAGGACTCTGGAGGATTAGTATTGTTGTAGAAGGTAAAGAAGCAGCCTTGCGCGTATCTAATAATGTATGTTAATTGTCATTTAATTTGTTTCAAAAAAATGCCCGAATAATAATTTTTATAATATAAAGTAATTTTTTTTTAAAAAAAAGCAATCATTTCAATTTAAAGACTTTATCCAATGAATAATTAGTTCCTTTCACGAGTCACAAAGCATAGGCCAGCATTGCACAGAGCTGTGCCGAAATTTTTTATGTAAGAGCAGATATATTTGCAGTTTTTATTGAGGTAAGAATTTTTGCTTTTTTATTCAGAATACAGGGCCGAGGCGCAGCGTTGCTGTCGTCATAAAATTTACCAGGTTAATAAATTTTTTTTTCATTATTTAGGTGTTTAGGAATTTTTCTGTTTCGAACTTAACATTAAATGAGAAAAGAATTATGTGGGATCATTAAATGTGAATGCATTTCTGCACACAGATTATAAATGGGAGACAATTTTGTTCAGAGGTTACAATATTAAAAAATTCATTTAATTATTATTTTTGTGGGGAGGTAACGCATGATTCATATTCATAAATACTAAAATAAATTTCTGTGGGGAGGTTACATATGGTTCAATTACATTAATAAATTTTGTGGGGAGGTTACACTTGGCGACATCCGGCCAGGATCATATTTCTTTGTGAATCTTCTGAGAAGTATCATATCTCTGCTCTTATTTATTTTAATGTAGTTTGCATCTGGCGCAACGCATTTACTAATTTGTCACTCTTTCTTTCACAGATCATCGGCAATTTGTTGCTCTTTCTTGTAATTGTGTTTGTTGCATTTTTGCATTGTCTTCGTTTCATTTGTGCTTAATTTTGATTTGTGTAAAAATGCCGCGAAAAACTGTTAACAGTACATCGCGATGTGTAATGAGCGAAATAGCCGGCTCTAACAATTTGACCGATAATATTTGCGACACTCAGTGTAATGATGACAATCCTCCATTTACAGACAATCAGTGCGTACTGACCACTAGTAATGATTTTGATCCTAGTGATGAGCAAACAAATTCAATTGTGTCCTCTGTTAATTTAACGACAATTGATGACGCGGGACGTTCTGTTATAATGAACGCTGCCCAGCTTGACACACCCGGTTTGCAAAATTTACGTAATGAGCAGACAAATTTTTCTAACGAAAATGAACAGTGTACCCAAAGTACGACAGATTTATTTGATTCCGAGGTAGTAACAGTGCACATTCGATTGGCAAACGTTTTCAAGAATTACAGAATGACCAAATGGTTACAGAAAACGCGACAAAAGCAGATACACCATCACACAGCACAGAGAATACAGTAGCTAATTTTGGCTGGGATCGTGTCATAGCATTAATGCTACAACTTAATGAAAATCTCAAACAACAAATTAATGAAAACAGTGAAAGGCTAGATAACCATTTCGAACAACTTTATGAAAAATTCGACAACCAATTTAAACAACTTAATGAAAGTTTCAAAGAGTCGAACGAAAAACACGACAACCTTCATGAACAGAATAAAGAACTTAGTGAACAGATTACAACCGTTACCGTGCAACGTCATGATACTAAAGAACAATTACGTGACGAAATTAAGGCTTGTGCTAGTAACAGTAGTGAAGAAATTAGCTCTGTTGCACAAGAATTAGGTAATAGACATGCAGGCACAACCGAATCACTTAGAGATGAAATCAATGCAGTCACTGAACAATGTTCAGAAAACGCAACACAGATACGCAACGAGTTTAATTTAAAGTCACCAGAACTTTCACACACTCTGGATACGGAAGTCGATAAGAAATGTGAACAACAGAACAACCAAATTGACGAACGTATTAAAGTAACAGAAATGAAAAATGTTTTAGCCTCTAACACGGCACAGCACACATTCCGAACATTTGACACAGTCACACAGCCAGTGTAACTTAGGTAATTTACAGAGACTACGCGACTTAAAATCCGAAAGGACACAGAAAAACAGATTGTCATGCAATCCTGAACCCGTTCACACATTCACAGACGATAACGTTGATTACGAGCAATTTTTATCCGTAAAGAAATCTAAAGTGTTTGAAAATAACAGAGCACAGGTACACGCTTTGGACTGGGTACGACAATTTGCTTTTGTATTTTTATCAGCTTGGCCTGTAATGCAGAAACTAGAATTGGCATGGATACAGCAATTTGCTTTTGAATTTTCACCGGCATTGCCTGTAACGCAGAAACTAAAATTTATTTGCAGCGCGTAATTAACCTCAGGGGATTCATTTCGCTTTAATGAATATGTGCCGTAGCGCACACAGGGCCCCGAGCCGTAGTAGTGCTGTTTCATCTTTAGTTTTCCGCACTGCTGCCTTCTCTTCTACTATCCTTTATTACTATCAAAACAGCTCTTCAACTATCGCTCTATCTAGGATTAAGGATGAGTAAAGAAGACCCGATACGACAAGTTATACCGAAAGTGACAGTTTTCATTAGACGCTCCAGAAATGACAACCACGAGAATTTTAATATCAGACAAAATTTTAATCATCAGTATGGACAAAATTTTCAGCAACAGGGAACGCATTTTGGTAACAATACAGGTTTTTCACCGCAATAGCAACAAAACCAGCCGGTTAGTATACCTAACCAACAATGTAATGTACAAGGTCAACCAAGCTTTAACGTTTCGCCGCGTGCACGTATAGCATCAGCTTCAACAAATAGTAACGCACAGCAACAAGGGAATCAGTACGTACAGAAAACACACCATTTCAATTCCTATCGCAATGCACCGTATAGAAATGACTATCATGACAGACGTAAAAATAATGAGCACAATTTTCAGCGTACGTTTAATAACAGTCGGTCTTACCAGCAGCAGAATCATCCGCATCAACAAACTATCATGAATGAACCAGACAGTAGATATCATCCCGAACGTAATACGTCAGGAAGAAATAACAGAACAGTACAAATAGTGGAAATGCCACAGCATCCTCCCGCAAATAATAGCACGTCAGATAGAATTTGACTAGATACAGTACAGGTTGCATCTTCCAGAAACGCAAGCAATACTCTTGACACAGAGAATCTTGTTCACGAATATGTTATTACTTTTGACGACATCCGAGACACTCTATTGCAGGAAAGAGCAGTTGTTCAAAAAACCATTTCACACCCTGTCATCGAAGTAAAAACTGGATCATCCAAATTTTCAGCAGTAATCGATTCTGGATCACCTATGTCAGTCATAAATGAGCAAACTTTCAACGAATGTAACAAAGAGAATACTTATCCTACGTTACCATTAGGGAAAACGAAAGTAAAAGGAGCAGTATCTAGTAAAGGAGTAGATGTAAAATTACAGACACATTTATCATTTTGTATTGCAGGTCATACATTTCACTCAAATTTTTGGATTGTTCCCTTATTGACGACAGACGTTATTTTAGGTACGAATTTTCTGGTACAACACGACGCAATTATTGACTTTCAAAACTCCTATTTAATGTTAAAGGTTGAAAATGTACAATTGGCTTTAGAATTTCAGCATTGTTTATCTGCAGAAGACCAAACAATTAATCGTACAGAGGTCATTTCCGCATCACGTAACATAGACTGTCATTCCACATTGTTCACAGATGCGTACGTACACAACTATAATACTCCAGATGAAGCCGACTATGACGTTATACAGATGATTTCTGATAAAGTTAAACAGAGCAGTGCAAATACAGACGACGAACGCACACAACTGGGCAAAATTCTTTTACAGCAAGCTCCAGTTTTTGACAACGTTCCTGGTACTATGTCCGGTTTTATGAATGAATTTCAAGTTAAACAGCACGACACATTTAAAGCCAAACATTATCCCATTCCGTATATTCACAGAGAACAAGTTAAGAAAGAATTGCAAGCTATGCTTGACCAAGGAATTATTGAACCGGCAGTTAGTCCATACATAAACCCGCTCCATATTGTTAAGAAAAAGCATGGTTCACTTCGCCTCGTACTTGATTCGCGTCACATCAATGACATTATTATTAATGAAACAGATCGCCCACAGACACTAGAAGAACTTCTACAGAAATTTCATGGTACTGCTATTTATTCCACATTAGATTTGAAATCGGGATTTTGGCAAATTCAACTCCATTTGGACTGCAGAAAGTACACGGCTTTTCCTCGTTTTGGTGACTGTTATCAATTTTGTAAATTACCGTTCGGTTTAACTATTTCTTCAGCAGCTTTTATTCGCGATTTGATTACAATACTTCCGACAGAACTTAAAGACAGAATCATAACGTATGTAGACCACATTCTTATTGCAGAAGCTAACTGGTCTGAACACAATCTAATTCTTGAACAACTGTTACGAACTTTACGTGCACAAGGACTCACAGTTAATCTCAGTAAATCGCACTTTGGTAAAACTTCTATAAAATTTCTTGGACATGTAATTTCAGCAGAAGGCATTGCGCCTGACCCGGAAAAACTTCAAGCTTTACGTGACATTACTGTTCATACGACGAAGAAACAACTACGTAGCTTTTTGGGTTTAATTAACTTTTTTCGTAAATTTATTCATTACTCTGCTTTAGACACCCCTAGATTATATCAATTGACGGGTAAAAACACTATTTGGTCCTGGGATAAGCAAGCACATTCTGAATTTGTGAACCTGAATCAAGCTTTGTTGAATGCACCACTTTTATCGCACCCAGATCTTACTAGAAATTTTTCCATTGCCACCGACAGTTCTAACACTGCTTTAGAAGTACGCATTTTTCAGGAAATTGAAGAAGATGGCACTACAGTAATTAAAAATATAGCCTTTGCTAGTCCCATTCTGTCACCTGCTGAACGCAATTATTCTGTTACGGAACTTGAAACATTATGTGTTGTTTGGGCATTTACGAGATTTCGGCATTTTCTTTATGGAAGACACACTACCGTCTACACAGATCATAGAGCGATACAGTTTTTACTTTCGGCTAAATTTACACACGACAGATTAAGCTGATGGAAACTTTATTTACAGGAATTTAATTTTACAATTGTTCACATTCCCGGTACACAAAATATTGTAGCAGACGCACTATCCCGTTCTCTCAGCGACAATCAGTAAGACAACGCAACCAACTTCTGCCAAGCAAATTTCAGCGTCATGTACATTCAACAAGTTGCATTTGAAAATTTCATTTCGTCGTTATTACAAGACATAGCACAAGAGCAAAGTAAAGACAACGTATGGAAAGAAATTAAACACCTTTAGCGAGATAGGAATAATGTTACCATTAGATACCATTACACTGTACGTAATAATATTCTGTGTCGCCGCTCTCGCCCTGACAGCAACAATTGGTTATTATGCATTCCTGACGGACTTGTTAACAAATTAATCTGGTATACTCATTTAAGTTACGCACATTACGGAGCCAGAAAATGTTTTCTTATACTGAGACAGAACTGTTATTTTGCCAACATGGAGAAGCGTATTCGACGAGTTTTAGCATCATGTAAATTGTGCCAGAAAGGTAAGTCAGATACGACTTTACATATTCCTCCATTACATCCCATTGTACCTGTTAAATTGAGACACATGGCCGCTGTAGACATTTTTGGTCCGATTCCCAGAACTAATAGAGGTTTTTGCTACATCTTTGTCGCTGTTGAACTCACTTCAAAATTTGTTACCTTCACTCCGTTACGCAAAGCAACTGCTTAAACCGTTTCGAAAGCATTTGTAAAACATTTTCTATTTCATGTAGGGCATGTATTGAAAGTAATTTCCGACAATGAATCACAGTTTCGATCTGCTATATGGACACGTATGTTACGAGCTAGAAACATTTCTCCGATCTATATATCCAGGTACCATGCTTCTTCGAACCCTTGTGAACGATTAATGAAAGAAATTGGTAAACTGTGTAGAATATACTGCCATAAAAAACATATTGATTGGGACACACACATACTCTCATTCCAGGATGTAATTAATTCCATACCAAATGAATCTACTATGCTATCTCCATCTGTTATACTGAAAGATCTTGAACCACCTAACAAAATTAAAGAATCAGTAACCTTTCCTACATCTCGTCGACTACGACACCACGAAATAATTGACATTGCGCTGAACAACATCATACGTGCCGAAGAGCGCCGGAGAAGACAGCAAAAACAGGTTTGTACACGCCGTGACTTTCACATTGGACAGAAGATATTAGTACGCACACATTATTTATCTAATAGAGGAAAAGGTAGGTGTAGTAAATTTGAGCTTCTATATGCAGGTCCATATCGAATTCGGAGCATTCCTCACCCAAATGTAGTACACGTCGAAACTCTGAGAACCAGAAAAACCAAAGGGAACATCAAACCCTTTATTTAATGAACATACTTTATGATTTATCACACTGTAATGCCATTTCCTGATTTTTTTTATGACCACTTATGCAATTATATTCACATGAACACTTACTGATGATTATCGTATTTTTCTTGGCAAGTGCCCGGCAAGGTAAGGTTAACAGGTCGCTTTTCCTGTCGTTACACATCAGACCGTGCACATTTTCCATTCTTCATGTATGTAAGATTGTTTTTCTGTTTTGTTTGTATGCACTTAAGATATAACAAACACCAGTTGACTTCTACATTTTGCCTTATGATATCTCAACATCGTGACTATATATATATATATATATATATATATATATATATATATATATATTTTTTTTTTTTTTGCTGCTACATTGTGATATTCTGTGTCCTTTTTTGCATCTGAACACTGTCTATGTTTTTGACATATTACGTTTTCTGTCATGCTACGTTGTATGCTCAATTATATCACTAGAAACCAGCTTTTATTTAATGGGTATATGATTTAAATGCAAGACATTAATCATTGTTCATCATTTTCAGAAAGAAATAACGTGTAAAAGAAATACATTAAACAAAAATGAGAATTTCACCTTCGGAATGACCGAAAGAAGATGCAATACCTCGTCACGAAGAGTAAATGGATCAGAATTAACAAGCATGAACAAGAATATACTATACACATCGTATCATAGCAGTCTTAACTAATTTTTTCTTTCAGAATACGAGGCGATTGATGCAGATTGTCAGACAGAACTACACATCTTAGTTTTAGTGATGAAATATCCTAGAAATAAGGAATTCTATACTATGAATAGTTGTATAATGAATAATGAAGTGACTTTTTTGTAGATGATAATGAATGATGATGAATAATGTTTCAGAATATGCTAAGTAATGATAATGCAGTTTTTCTTTACAGGTGATGATAATAATGGAATTATGGTGATATGGATAATGAAGTTTTTCTTTGCAGGTGATGATAGTAATGATAATGAAGTTTTTCTTTGCCGATGAAAATAATGATGAAGTTTATATATTTACTGTTAGTTAAGAAATGCTATGTAGTTATTTAGGTATTTGTTGCAGTTCGTTTTGACAGTATGTCTTATGTCGCATGGTATGATGACTGAAGGTTTTGGAAAGGACAGCTAGAGAACATATATATATTTTTTTACACATTTCATTACCTGTTAATTCGAAGTTCACTACTTTTCAGCATAACATGCATTTCTTCTTTCAGTTCAATAATCCATTTTGTACTTTTTCCAGGAGAAGCTATTCATGAAATTAATGTTCTATAAGCAGTTAGTCATTAAACGTGTTCTAATAGTTGCATTCCTTTTACACATTTGTGTGTATCATTCATGAACGTGATCACATATACTCTACTTGTTTCATAACCTTGCTACAGCTGACTCATGACGAATGACGTTATTAATCCTTATTTCCAGCAATAAGTCAAAAGGAAAAATATTTTCATGCGCCAACAATTAATTATCTATCCCAACACAATGCATTTCTAGCAAAAAAACAAAAAACAAAAATTATTACGAGCCCCAACTATTACCAGCACACAACCAAATAATGCTACCAGTTTAAGATATATTTCTAGTTCTGAATACAATACAAATTTCTCTGTTGTATTGAATCCATAATGTCTATGTATTAGTCGACTACAGACCTTGAGTAATAGTTACAATGTGTTACATTTTAAATATGTCCTGTGTCACTTGAATGATGAGTTCTGAGTAATACTGAATGATGACTTATGCATTAATGCTATTCCAATAATCAACTCTTGTTTTGAATGATGACTTCTGAATAATACTGAATAATGTTTTGTAAAACTATATGAATACTTTGTAACTGGCCAATGAGTGCCAATAATTACTGGAATCAGATGAGTTATGAATAGTGTTTTGTAATTTTCAATACTTGCTACATGTTTAGTAACTGGCCAATGAGTGCCAATAATTATTTGTAAATATGTCATATGTCACTTGAAGGATGAAAAATGTTTTGTAATAATCAATACTTGCCGACCAACGAATGCCACTGTTTCTTATACTTTAAGTTTATATTATGTCACTTTCATGCTATATATATATGAATTAGCTCCTGTTTTGAATGATGACTTCTGATGATTTGTATCTGGCCAATGAGTGCCAATGTTCTCTGTAAACAGATAACTTATGAACATTATTCTGTAATACTTCATACATGGTACAGAAATGTTCAGTAACTGGGCGATGAGTGCCACGAATTACTTAAAAATCAGTTAATAGACTAGTGTAATTATCAATGATGACTGGCATAAGATTTAATGTACTTCACCTTCTAACCTAATTACCAGAAATTACTGCAATATCCGTTTGTCCTGTCTATCCTCATGCTCATGGAGCACTATATTTGGTTTTTGCACTAATTCGACGTTGGTGTACCTTACAAGAATGTGGTGTTGCCACGACATGCTGTCCACCACGTTGAGCGATGGAGATATTATTATGGTCCCACTGTTTGGTGTACCTAATGTACTACCAAAATGATAACATGTAATATTAATACGACATTTCAGTGTCTTGGCTACACTGATTAATACTTCAGGGAAAAGAACTTCAGATTGTCTCACTTGGTGTTGTGCTTCTGTAGGAAGATATGGACTTTTAGTGCAGCTGCGTGCAACCTAATGTGCTACAACCATGATGCAATCCTTCCCATTCCTTTCCTAGTTTTTGTAAAATGATAAAGGCATATACAGTGCGTGTGCACTTTATTTCACTCCATGATATGTTATGTAAAAATGCTAAAGACTTCTACAATGCGTGTCCACTTTATTTCACTCCATGATATGTTATGTAAATATGCTAAAGACTTTTACAGTGCGTGTGCACTTTATTTCACTCCATGATATGTTATGTAAAAATGCTAAAGACTTCTACAGTTTGTGAGCACTTTATTTCATTTTTTAGGGTAGTCAGTTCTTGTAAAATGCTAAGGAGTTTTACAGTGCGTGTGCACTTATGTCATTTGTTAATATGTTTTGTACTCAGTGCGTATACGTTTTGTCTTTGCTTGATATGTTCTGTACTCAGTGCATGTGCACTATATTTTATGTTCTGCACTTATACATATGTATATATTCTGTGATTGTAAACTTAGTTAATTAAGAAAAATTTGTTACTCATGGCAAGTCCAATTGACTCACCATCGATGCCAAATTTTTGCCCCCCCCCCCCCCCCCCCCTCCCAGTGGAGAGTTATGTAAGAGGTGAGGTATGCGCTATATGCGCTGCCTGCAATAGGCAAGACTTTGGAGAGTCTCTGGCCAGAGAGCAGTATGTCGTTAGTTGGCTTGTCGCGAGTCTGCGCTAGTATGCGCGTGTCGACAGTAGTCTTGAGTAGTCTGCCTGAGTCGGCGGTAGTCGGCGCGTGTCGGCTGTCTGCTCTGCTCGGGACTCTGGTCAGGACTCTGGAGGATGAGTATTGTTGTAGAAGGTAAAGAAGCAGCCTTGCACATATCTAATAATGTATGTTAATTGCCATTTAATTTGTTTCAAAAAAATGCCCCAATAATAACTTTTATAATATAAAGTATTTTTTTAAAAAAAGCATTCATTTCAATTTAAAGATTTTATCCAATGAATAATTAATTCCTTTCACGAGTCACAAAGCATAGGCCAGCATTGCACGGAGCTGTGCCGAAATTTTTTATGTAAGAGCAGATATATTTGCAGTTTTTATTGAGGTAAGAATTTTTGCTTTTTTGTTCATAATACCAGGCCGAGGCGCAGCGTTGCTGTCGTCATAAAATTTACCAGGTTACTAAATTTTTTTATTATTTAGGTTTTTAGGAATTTTTCTGTTTCGAACTTAACATTAAATGAGAAAAGAATTATGTGGGAACATTAAATGTGAATGCATTTCTGCACACAGATTATAAATGGGAGACAATTTTGTTCAGAGGTTACAATATTAAAAAATTCATTTAATTATTATTTTTGTGGGGAGTTTACGCATGATTCATATTTATAAATACTAAAATAAGTTTCTCTGGGGAGGTTACACTGTTCCTAAAAACCGACTGAGGTGGTGTGGTATTTACCACGCTGGACCCGCATTCAAGCGTACGACGGTTAAAATCCGCGTCCGGCCATCCAGATTTAGGTTTTTCGTGATTTCCCTAAACCGCCCCAGGAAATTTCAGGATGGTTCCCTCAAAAGTGTCCAGCCGAATTCCTTCCTCATCCTTGACACAAACCGAGCTTGTGTCCGTCTCCAATGACCTCGATATCCACAGGACGTTAAACCTAATTTTTCCTTCCTTCCTTCCTTCCTATTCCTAAGACAGAGCAGTGAGGCTATCTCATATAGAAAAACGCAAGTAACATGGAGTAGTCATTTGATGCAACCTCTCCAGAGTTTCTGTGGAATAATTCCGCTACTTTTTAGCGGTGTGTAAGCTTTGATCATCGTAAGAACATCAGAGAAAACTTTACTCACCATCAAAGGTCATCACGTTAGTACGATTAATACTGAATATAGCCTGGTTAATGGTTTCAGTCCGCTGAGGAAATTTTTTGCAGGTATACCATATGAAGCTGAAGCCACACGTCGATGATTAGATTTAATGGAGCTATCAAATTACAAGGATGTTCACTGCTACGTTTCTCCGGTTTTACAAATATTTCCAGACAGTATTCATGGTTTATGGGCTCCAGTCACGGTCCACAATATAGTATTGATTTGCCAAGCAGGAGCATGATTGCGTACGCAAAGAACTTAGAGAGTATGATGGTGCGATCGGAAATGGTCAGTTACGTGGCTAGTTTCTGCTAGTGTATATGCAGAAGGCTTCTCCCGTACCAACCGTTGCACGTGCCAGGGGCTCCGAAAGTTTAAAGCGCTTGATATTACGTGCAGCAGGAGATTTATGCTACGCTTCTGGTCTGTAGTTCACTTTATAGAGTAAAATAAACTTACGATACGAGTATTGTAGAAACTTGCCATCATCGCACTGTGTAATATGAAATAAAGTAGTGGAAATCGGTGTTAAGGCACGGATATTGCCAGGAAAATTAACATGGTCGGTTGGAATAGTTGCGCACAGTGTATATGCAATAGTATGAAATCCAGTACACTGACAAACGCACTCAAATGGTATTGCATCTGATGTCAGTAACACAGTATATCACAAGAAATCAAAGATTCAGGTGGTAGAAAGGGGACTCGATGTAAAGGCAGTCGGCTCTGCGCCATGTCAGTCCGTGTGTACTTGTCTTCACTGCAGTTAGGGATCAGACACAATTAGTGGATTAGTGAGAGAGCGTCTTCTAAACATGAACTACGATTGTTACAATGCTGCGTGGAGAACCGTTATCATGTGATGAAAAAGCTAAGATTGGCTCATACAAGGAAATAGGGCTCTTTAACCGTAAAATCGCCAAGACGTTAACACGTTTAAGTACAGTTTGACTGATAATTTCGTTAAACTGAGTGCATGATATGGACTGAACAGAATGTACGGCCAAAGTAGAACGTCATCTGAGGCATCGAAGCGGTACTTCTGGCAAGAAAAGGCCACGAATAATTATTAACGGCACGTTGTTGCTGATTTACAGTTGCCAGTATGTGTCAGACGTGCACGGAAAATTCTGAGAAACGACAGACCTTGCGTTCAAGAAATCAGTGCAGACAGACCTTCTAACAACCAAACGTGAACAGGATCGATTGGAGGTTGCTGAAAACGTATGTCATGGACTTCAGAATGGGATAAAGTGATCTCCAGTCATAAGAAAAAGTTTAATTTAGATGAGTCGGATGGATTTCAGTATTAGTGGCAAGATCTGAGAACGGAGCAGCAGGTAAGAGTAAAGAGAAATTTTGATGATGGAACTGTTATATTGGCAGCCTTCTGTGCTAAAGGCAAAGCACGCATTGCTTCGAATGGGTGAGGACACAGGGGACGAATGTCTAATATTACAAAAAAGTAATGCATCTGTGCAAATTTCTGCTGAAACCAAAAAGTGGTCTGAACATATCGATGTCCTGTCCTGACCTGCACGCAGCCTGGATTTTAAGCTGGTGGAATGCTTGCGAGACGTGTTTACCATGATGCAAGGAATTTTGAAGTTGTATATGAGCTAAAAAGAGCGATACGAAAAGAGCGGGGGACAGTTTCATTGCGAGAAGTATAAATCCTAATAAAATCAATGCCGAAGAGCATTTTTGAGGTATTTAGTAAGGACGGAAGTTGGATAAAGTCTTAACAGTGCAATAAGACAACAGGACATTGTGTTTCTTTGTACCAGTTTCCAACCAGGAAATGCAAATGCCTTATTTTGGTACGCGTGTTATGAAAGAGACAATGCAATTCCGTCATGATTGTTTATGTCTTATATTTTTGTGCTCCTTTCATAATAAATTCAATACATGTATGCTTCAGGCACTGTACTCTTTCTTTCGTAGAATCCCGCCTTTATAATGAATTCCGCTACGGTGTAAACCTTGTTGTAGACCCCTTGCAAAATGGATCAAAAAATGGTAAATATGGGCACAAGCGTAGTTTCTCTTATTTTAGTTTCTTTTTATTTCAGGTAATGTATTTAAGATGAAGAGGCTTAGAGAAAAGTTTTGCTCTCAGTGTTTTAACAAAAACTTCTTTGTGATGCACTATGCGTCTACTGCATCGGGTGACACTGACGTCTCAGTATTGCCTTCATGGTAACTATTAGAACAAGTGACGATAGACATACTTTCTTATTTTTTATGCCTCACTGTAGCCGACAGACCTTAGAGGCTACCTCGCCAGTACCAGAATGTGATTTCGAGGTGGTATTTCTTATCTCTTAGATTTAGAAGCAGTTAGTCGATGAGTGGACTGCTGCAGGTATGTCTCTTAGCGCTGTTAAATTGTCTAGAGTCAATGCAGATATGTATACCATGGGTGACTGTCGGTTGGCCTCTTAGCACCGGCGCCTTCTAGGGACCTGGGGAAGCCTGTAGTGGACTCAGTCCGCCTCTGTTGCTGAGTGATTTGCATGTTTGTGGACCCGGACTGGAACGGGGTCCACTCAGCAAGTGAATCCAACTGAGGAGGTACTTAAATGAGAAGACGGCCGCGCGGGGTAGCCTCGCGGTGTACGGCATCTTGTCACGGTCCGCGCGGCTCCCCCCGTCGGAGGTTCGAGTCCTTCCTCGGGCATGTGTGTGTGTGTGTGCGTGTGTGTGTGTGTGTGTGTGTGTGTCCCTTAGCGTAAGTTAGTTTAAGTTAGATTAGGCAGTGCGTCAGCTTAGGAACCGATAACCTCAGCAGTTTGGACCCATACTTTCCAATTTCCAAATGTGAAGTAGCCGCCAGAAGGCCCAGAAAGCCGACAGCAGTTAGCAGACCAGTGTACTGATCCCATCCCTCTCCATACCGCATCCGAAAGGCAATTCAATTAGTAATGCCACACATTTTTTTTTCCTGAAAGCAGATAGATTTTATTCAAAATTTCAGTACCGCATATTACTCTCCACTACTCTAGGTACAAAATCCTATTTTTTCAACATAATCTCCGGTCACTGTGACGGCCTTACGACACCTTACTGTGAGCTCTTGCACGCTCGCATGGCACTACTGTACTGTTCGACGTTGGAGCCAACGTCTTGCTTCACTAATAACCTCCGGATCATCCAAGTACTCCTTCTCACAGAGTGCATCCTTTATTGGATCAAACAAAGTCGGAAGGTGCGAGTTCCGGGGTGTAGGGTGGATGAGGAAGAACAGTCAAGTGAAGTTTCATGAGCTCTTCTCTGGTGTGTCAGCACTGTCAAAAAGACGTCGATCACCTCGAATGAGAGTGTCCGCACGTTCAAACATTGAAGAAGTAACAGTTTGGTGCGGCCGGCTGGCACGCAGGAGATCGGACCGGTTTTCGCGACTTTGTTGCGTTGATGACGTATACCTTGACCTATGATTCACCGTGCTTTTGTTCATTTCTAGGCCTCGCAGATACCCTGTTAGCACCTACGATTACGTGCGATGCCCTGTTTCAATCACAGTTCTCTGATTGGTACGCACTTTCGTTACAGACGCCGTTTTGAAGGCTGCGTATAGCACCGCCACCTATCGCACCTTCACGAAACTATAGCGGCTGAAGTGGAAATATTCTACGATGTCCCACAACAAATCCCGCGTTTGCTCAATCGAAACTGACCCAGAAAAAATGTGTTGCACTACTTATTGAACGCTCCTCGTACCATATGGCAGAGTGCGACTGGAATTGCGCAATTCTCATGGCCTGATTGCGGAGTTTAGTTTAGCGTAGATAACTCATGCTGTGGCTTTAAATTACACGGCGTATATTTCAGCAAAGGATTTTCCATGAGTTAACAAGCGCCAGGTGCCTTCCAGCGCAGTGCCACAAACATTTATCCTTGAAAGGATTAACACTAGTGCTGCCTGATATTTTGAATTGCTTCGGCCTGAGAGGTCTGATCACTATATGACCCAACCTGTCGTACCCGTGAGCGGACGCCTGACATACCGCTCGTGTAAGTAACAATTGAGATAAATACACGACGAAAAAAAAAATCACAACCTCAAAAACTATTTAATGTAGAGAAATGAAATTTCTGGAATAACTTTGCCTCGATTAGTGATTAACGCTGCAAGCTCTCAGGTTAATGTAAGCACGACATAAGCCATTGCAATAATGAAATGTTATTACATTAACAACAGGTATAACCGCCCGAATGTTGACGGTAAGCACGCTACGTGCGTACATTGTGTTGTATAGGTGCCAGATGTCATTTGTGGGATGGAGATCGACGCCTGTTGCACTAGGTTAGTTAACACAGGGACGGTTAATGCTGGTTGTGGATGACGCTGAAGCCTTCGTTCGATGATCTCTCATATGTGATCTATTGGAGGCAGATATGGTGATCGCGCAGGCCAAGGCAACATATCGACACTCTGTAGAGCATGTTGGGTTACAACAGTGGAGGAGAATGTGGGCAAGCGTTATCCTGCTGGAAAACACGTCCTGGTACGTTGTTCACAAATGGCAGCACGGCAAGTCGAATCACCAGATAAAAATACAAATTTGCAGACACGGCACTTGTAATAGCCTGATGTAATATGAAATCGCAGGAGACCATAACTAAAAATGCAGGTCACTCAGGTTGGTTGCAGGCCTAACCAACACACAGCCGTCACTGGAACCGAAGCAGAACCATCTTTCATCAGAAAGCACAACAGACCTCCACCTTGCCCTCTAATGAGCCTACGCTTGACACCAATGGAGTTGCAAGTGACAGTGTGTTATTTAAGCGACTGTGTTTTGGGGTCAGTCAACGCACGCTGCTGGGGGTATGGTCGCAGCTGTCCTTGTAGGAACCGATCTGCTACAGATATTGTGTCACTGTGGTTTCAACAGCTGCTCAAGTTGCTGCTGCAGATGCAGTACGATGCGCCAGAGCCATACACCGTACACGATGGTGTTTCCTCTGGGTAGTGTCACGTAGCCGTCCAGAGCCCGGTCGTCTTGCGTTCGTACGTTCCCGTAACCATAGCAACCAGCAGTCATGCACAGTGGCTAAATTCATGCCAAGCCTTTCTGCAGTGTCGGAGAAGGAACATCTTGCTTCTCGTAGCCTTATTACACGACCTCGGTCAGACTCAGAGAGGTGTTGATAAAGGCACCTTTGTTGCCGTAAAGACATTGTTGACTAACATTCAACTCACTACCTCCAATCTTAAAGGTACTAACGCTCACGACTATTACAACATGTATTCAAAGCAAACCTAATTTGTATTTTCATAGTGGTGCTACTAGTACCATTGTTATGCGACTGGCGCGAAATTTGAATATGTGTCCTTCAGATGTAGAAACACGCCTACCAACTTTCGTTCATGTCGCTCAACTTCCTCATGTTACGATTTTTTCCCATCAGTATACTAGAATATGTGCTAGTTTCCGAATGTTCAATAAATTCCGTTATATCTCGAAACACACCTGAATCACCTCCATCAATTACGGTCTAAATGAACCTGCACAAGAAGATGACAGAGTTCAGAGCAATTGTGTACATGATACAGCATAATGGAAAATCAACAATAGTCAGCTTTGTGTATTATTTTCATTTCATGTAAGTTCATTAATACCTTAATATCTACTGAAGAAACTAGATTGCTTGGTAGAAGTGGGGCAAAGAAAAATGTGGGCATGAGCTTAATGTTAAAGGATACATTACTTTTGTTTATGAAGTACTTTTCTGTCAATCATGGATGATCTAGGGCTTCCACTGATCATTGTCTTTAATTCGTTTGAGATGCCATAAGGTAGTTGAATCTACTCATTTAATTCGCTTATGTAAGAAACTTACCAGCGTTAGCATGCTGCCTCTAGGATATGTGGAGGTGCGCCCGTATCGAAACCTCTTGGCGGATTAACGATGAGGGTCGGTGTGCCAGCCGGCCTGGATGTGGTTTTTAGGCGGTTTCCCACATCCGATAAAATATCCCCCCACAACAACACGATTTACAAACGTTTCGGAAAACGTTCTCACTCTTTTACATGGAATAAAACTTGACACAGCCAGATATGGTACACAAATTTCGTCCCAGGATGGAAGGGGTGAAGAGAGGAAAGGCATCCGGCCACCATCTGCCATCAAAATTGCCAGATCCAGTTTACCATACTGACCCCGTGAGGGTATGGAATAAAGGAGTGGAGAAAGAAGAACAAAGATATGATATTAACTTACACAGTAAGCTAGCTTTTGTAATTAGAATTGAAGTAGAAACATCGTACTGCTAATGGCTCGTCATGAAAGCGACAGAAGAAATAGTCACTGGAGGACCACGTCTTGGGAGCCATCGATAGAAATGTCAGGAAAATAGTTAAATCAGCATGGAAGTGAAATGACAGGGTAGAATCTGGAAAATAGTGTGTGAGGACAGCGCAAAGTAGCTAAAAGTCGCTAACTGTATACAACATTTTTATATCAGAATACCGAATAGACTAATGCATTTCTATGTTTCAGTTGGATGTATCGGGAAAACGTGCTTACGTTGTTTGACGGCAAAGCGACCGATTTAATATCGTGTCGTGTTGTTTAAGTATTTTACTTTCACAAGTAGAACCTACAGATCTGTTTCCTCGAAGTACGGTCGAATATTCGTTGTCACCTTTTACGTGGAAGCAACAATAGTATTTTACAGTCAACGAGCCTTCAAACAGTGATACTGCGCAGCAGAAACAAGAGCCTGATGTATCGAAGAAATTTAATCGGAAATGGCAGAGAAATCGAAAATAATAATCTGATTTGATCCAATAGGAGTGAAAGCTTGCGACTGTGAAAACAATGGGATTGTTTATAAAGCATTTTCCTGTCACCAGTCACGACTTTCATTTATTTATATTTCACACGACGTGTTTTGGGAAACGATACCCATTTTCAAGTAAGTTTTTCTTCGTTTACTATGTCACTTTTATGTATTGTTTTTGATATGTGAGGTTCTTGTTTGCTCTGTTGGCTTTGCTGCAATATACAAAAAACGCGACAATCAACAAAAGATCGTGCGTTTTTTATATACTGTAATAAATTCAAAAGAAGAAACCAGAATATCACACATCAAAAACAATACAAAAAAATGGCATAGCAGACAAAGGAAACGCACTTGAAAATGACAATCATTTCTTGAAATGTGTCATGTGAAATGTAAATAAAAGAAAATCGTGACTGTAGCGGTAAATTTGTTATCATAAAGAAACCGATGAAATAGTAGCGACATAGTATTCTATCAAGGGTAGTGTTAAATTGCTAACCACATCGTACCAACTGTAGTAAATTGCTAACGACATCGCACCATCACATTTGCAATACGTCCTTCCGGAGGCAAATTCGTACTTATTCGTGCACAGCCTGTTTTTATTAAGTTAAATAGATCTCTGCTCTTTAACGGCCCCAACGGAGAGATAAGTCTCAGTACTTAGTGACAAGCTTGCGGTCCTCTCTTCAGGCGTAAGTATATCATTTTAAAGTTTTAACTATCTTTTAGCTTTCCTTAAAACATTGACGTTTAAGCAGAACGTAAGTTGCTTTTTTCCGACAGAGGGACTTATTCTTAATTACGGTACGTGCTTGACGAGTTTATAACCGAAAAAAGAGAATACTGTATTTATGTAGTAGCTTAAGCTCTTAGCCATCTTTCCAATCTGAAGAATTTGCTGTTTATAACTTGGGCGACAGTTTGATTTGCTACCGAAACAACATTTCTCTATCATCTGCTCATGCGTTACTGCGTTTTGTGTATTCACCTGCTGCTCCGTATCGTCGACAGAAAACAGTAAGATGAACATCCAAGCAATGTAGCTGCTCCGGCTGCAGTGTGTTTGACAGCTTGTCTTGCAAACGAGCCATTTTGGCATGAATTATTTGCTCAACCACTGAGAAGTTATAAACGGGAAGATAGATTACCTTTAGCAAACTGACTGCACATTTCACTCATACAATGGATAGCAATGGTTTATGATCCGTACATTAATTATAGGCTGCAATTGGGGTACACTCATTGACGCCAGCACGGCTAGGATATACACAGAACCATAAAGAAACTGGTATAGACGTGCTTATTCAAATACAGAGAATACGGCGCTGAGGTCGGCAACGCCCATATAAGACAACAAGTATCTGGCACAGTTGTTAGATAGGTTACTGCTGTTACAATGCCGGCTGTTACAATGCCGGCTTTCAACAATGGAGTTTGAACGTGGTGTTATTGCCGGTGCACGAGCGATGGGACACAGCACCTCCGAGGTAGCGATGAAGTGGGGATTTTCCCGTACGTGTACCGTGAATATAAGGAATCCGGTAAAACATCAAATATCCGACATTGCTGTGGCCGGAAAAAGATCCTGCAAGAACGGGACAAAGACTACGGAAGAGAATCGTTCAGCGTGGCAGAAGAGCAACCCTTCCGCAGATTGCTACAGATTTCAATGCTGGGCCTTCAACAAGTGTAAATGTGCGTACGATTCAACGAAAAATCATCGATATGGGCTCTCAGAGCTGAAGTTCCATTCGTGTACTCTTGATGACTGCACAACACAAAGCTTTACGCTTCGCCTGGGTCTGTGAACACCGACATTGAATTGTTGATGACTGGAACCCTGGCCACCAAACTCCCCAGACATGAACATTGTTGAGCATATCTGAGACGTCTTTCAACGTGCTGTTCAGAAGAGATCTACACCGTTCGTACTCTTACGGATATATAGACTGCCCTGCAGGATTCATGATGTCAATTACCTCCAGCGCTACTTCAGACGTTCGTCGAGTCAATGCCACATCGTGTTGCGGCACTTCTGGCTGCTCGCGAGCGCCCTGCACGAATTTTAGACAGGTGTACCAGTTTCTTTGGCTCTTCAGTGTGGTTCTGTCCCATGTTTTCGGCTATGAGTGACGTGTATTTACAATGATTTAATTTTCACTCGACAAAAATAGTTGCATACCTAATTGTTTTCTTCGTTTGCATGTATCGTTAAAGTAGTCACCTGGATTGGCCTGACAGAGCTGCAGTATTTTCACTGCTGCCGAAAATAATTGTCGCATGATATTCCACTTTAAAAACGGGGTGCGCTATTTTGTTACGGCACCAATAGCGACGTGCTGCTGTAATGTGGCGCGACTGGAGTATTTGCCAGGATCACACATATGTACTTGCAAACAATGAAAAATTAATTTCGTAACTCTATTTTGTGGAGGTGGTAACCGATTTCTATGAATATCCCTTGACCCCATAAATTGTTAACTATTCGCTAATTCCTGAACTGCCGTCTACGTTGTGTGTAAAATTACAACAATAAGCAGTAAAAGTAATTCCCAAACACGTTCCAGAAGGCAATGACATACTACGAAGCATATATCGTGTGTGCTTGTACATGTTTTGGAATGTGCGTGCGCCCGCGCGCGCGTGTGTGTGTGTGTGTGTGTGTGTGTATTGTATGTGTATTGATTTTGGAATTAATGTATAATCTGTTGCCTGAAAAATCGGTACTCATACCTCTGGTTCTGTTGGTGATAAAAAGGTAGGGTCGAGTGTTTTGGATGGGCCTTGGAGTAGGTACCATCGCGGGGGCATACCCTACAGAAGACTCGTCTTAGTGTCACTACTCTACAATGTATAGTATGAATACTTCCTCCTGCTTAGGCAAGTGCTGGAAATCGGTTGATTCTTTTTGCATTCGATGTGGTGTAAGGTGGGCTTGACGCCATCCGCAGAGCAAAACACAGCCGAGAATTCCAAGAGGGCTACGCATTGAAAACGGCTTCAATTTTTACGATATATCTCTAAGGCCTCGATCTCGAACAATCTTGAAAGTTCCTTGGTATCTTTAACCGTTTCTGAGGTACAAAGGTTCAAAGTCAGCCAACTTCTACACGTAATATCTGGCATGAGGTGAAACCTAAATAATACCATCAGCAAAATTCCCAGACTTTACCTGTTTCTTCTCTAGGCATTTACCCCGGAAGAGACAACTCTCCGTTTTCAAAAATCTCTATTCGTTATCCACAAACATTCTAAAATACTTGTTTCTTGGGTACCAAAGACAGCAGCGACTTCCAAGGCGGTTATGTACATCAAATCGCTGTAATTTTTAAGACGCATTCCTAAGATTCTGATCTCGAACCGTCTTCAAAATTTTATGCATATCTTTATTATTTTCTGAGATGTACAATTTCAAAGTTACCCTATTTGTACACGCAAAATACGAACGTAAAATCCGTATTGAGACGAAAATGTTGTTTATAAAGTGACGTAGCACTGATAAATATGCTGTAAAGTGTCTCCATCACCTGGAAACCCCATGTTATAGTACAGAAGTACGTGTAAAATCTTTTATGCACGAAAAATCATTTCCGAAGTGTAAAATTAGTTTTGCATTATTTCGATTTCGCAATCTAAATTTCACTGGCCTAAACATTTCTTTTAATGTGAGTTACGTGCCCTTATGCCGCAGGGAAATGAAAGGAAACTAGCGGAAAAATGATCTATTGGAGCACAAAAAATGCGAATTTATTCCTGATGATTTAAAACACTCTGGCAGAGAAGTTAGGTACCGATTGCCTTATTCTAGCTTTCTGAGCAACTTTCAATACTTACCCAAAAATTTTGCCATGTAACCATATTTGCACTTTTTATGTTGAGTGGATTGTGAACATATTTGTACTTTTTTATGCTGAGTGGTTTGAAGAAAGAGCAAAGGAGACAGTGGCATTGTGAGAAACAGAGAGTGATAGAATGGAAGTGACAGGTGAAGGTCTCAGTGTCAGTGGGAGGAGGGAGGGGCGCGAGGAATATACGTAGAAGAAGAGGAAATGGAAGTGGGTGAGAGCTAGTGATCATGAGATACAGAATGTATGACAGTGACTACGAGGAGTAAGAAGAGATAGCAGCAGTAGGAAGGAATGAATGAGACATTAGCAGTAACACAGAGAAAGAGGGTGACAGTGACAGGAGACTGTACTAGTAGAACAGAACGAAGAGGAGTGTGGCTGTGACATGGGAGACAGCGAAAGACAAAAACGAAGAGATAAGGATAACGAGTTTGGCTGAATGAATAAGAAAGTAACGGCAGCGGGGAGTGCATGGGTATGAGCGACTACAGCGATAGATTAGGCGTGTGAGTGAGTTACAATTAGGGGAGCTTATGGGAGTTCAGGCGCGTTGCATGAACAAAAAGCCCGAAAATGTGTTCGCCTGCTAAAAGTTTTGGGAAATTTTTTAAATGTGCTGAGGAAAGTGAAACGGCATAGTTGATACCCAACTTTTCAATCAGAGCCTTTTGAATAATCAGAAACATATTCACATTTACTGTGTTACGGTAGCACTATTCTTCCGCTGATAATCTAATGCCTGAGAAATGTTAATATCCTTGTACAACATATATAAAAGCTGTAGTACGTTATTTATCAGATGTTTACTAGTGTCATAACGGTACGGCATCACATCCCGAAGACTTTATTGTCAGACGAAAGCCCGTCAACGCACCGTGTGGAGTTCTTTCGTAGTGTGTACATATATGTTTTCTCGCATAACGAGAAACATAGGCAAAGTTTCTGCTAGAAAATTCAATAAAGGTGTAATTGGTTTTATAGGAATTTCAGAGGGAGAGAGCGGCCCAGCAGACGACAGCTCATCGCAGCCTAAGGTAAATACCGTGTGCAGAGGCATACATTTGTTGGTGTACCAGCTTGTGTCCCCTGTAAACTCGAGCGACCTTGGGCAATCTTTTGCTCAATTTGTCACATAACTAGCCATCCACCGTAGACTCGATTGTCATCCTAAAAATAGTACCAAACTTTGAACTGGAATCGGACGATTTTCGTAGTACTGGCCTACATCATAACCTAAGTGTAGGAACAATTTTCTAAAGATTTAACCTTCTCAGAGTTAATATTTAATATTATTGTGTTTAGAATTATTTCACAATTTGATGTTTACGAGATGTGTGTTCCTGACATCTGTTTTTTGCTGTCACATTGAAAATTGCGTAAAAGCACGTTTTTTGTGGTGATTTTGCGACATTAAACATGTCATTTCAATTTACACAGTCGTCTTCAATCCTAGAATAAGTAAACCACAAATATTGCATCGTACAAATGTCGACCCTGCCAGTATGGCAATTGATCTGCCTGGATGGCAATTAGTCAAATTAGTAAGAAAAATAAATGTTTTGTATTTTGAAAAAAAGGTTTTTGTGTTGTTTTGTGACGAGGTTACCCAATGTATGTAAATGTATAGTGCACAGAATACGCAAAATGTGTGATTCAAAGTGTAGAAAAGTTGTATTAGCAAGTAGAAGAACATTTGTCATTGTGTAGAAGTAGCTTGTGCATGATCTTGCTGGCGCCCGCGAAGTTATTCTCGGCGTTGTTGGTTTATGTTTGAAAATCCGCGAACAGTTAACAGTGTTACTATTGATGTTAATATCGTTGTACAACATATATAAAAGCTGTAGTACGTTATTTGTCAGATGTTTACTAGTGTTAGAACGGTACGGGATCACATCTCGAAGACTTTATTATCAGACGAAAGCCCGTCATCGCCCCAAGTGGAGTTCTTTCGTATTGTGTACCTACTGTACAACAGTGTCGCAATATTCTGTGCCAGAGATGAGCAATGCCAAGGGTTCGGCGATCACTTTCCGTGACGTCAGCCAGGGTGAAAGCACGTCAGCAATATTGTAAAAGCCAAAGAGACGGAGTGAGAGGGAGAGAGGGAGATAGAGCAGGCACGTGCCGACAAAGCAGTAGCAGCTAGCGAGCGGCCTCCATTACGCGGAATGCTCGACAGCGATATGCACTCAGCCGGCACTGGCGGTAACGTCTGCTATTCAGCCGTCAAGTTCTGTCCTCTCCACGCAGCCGCGAGCCATCAAAGGCTCCATAAGCTGCAGCTGGCACACACACAGCGCCAGTAGCTGCTCACCTGTGCTTCACGTGTAATTCAAGTGTCACGTTACACTGCTATCGTGTATAGCTGGAATAACATTGCCGTCTGAATAAAACGCAAGCGACGTCCGGGAATGAATCATGGCCTCTTCGTGAGATGGGAGTATTAACCACATACAATGGCAAACTGAAATCAAGTAATCTTAAAGCAAGAAATCAGAGCTACAGTGAACTGAGGAACTCCATCTATGAAAGTGCGTTCTCGTTTGTGAGGTTGGATAATTCAGATAAATTCTTTGTCTGAAGAATAAAGCAAATAAAACGTATAATCAATTCTTTGCCTTGGTAGCACAAATAATTCACTGCGTTGTTTCAGAACGAAAAATCCTGCCGGTTTGCAATGTTTTGGAAAAGCCGCGGGAAGCTTAGATCAGACGCAGTCGTTCGAGATTATAACAAATTTTCTATATGTGACACTTGATTTAAAGAACTGTGAAATCTCTGAACAAGTACTGCGTTAATGAAGTTTCGGGAAGCACACGCCGATTTGGTTTCTACACGGTTGAGGCGTCACGAAATTCTGCACAGCAAAATAATGTACACGGATCACTCGGGCAGGCTCAGTGAAGGTCTGTTAACAGATGAGATGCCCCTGGACAAAGCCCTTACGGTGTGAACGGCCCACTGAAGTGTATTATCTAATACCGGCGAATCATTCCACATCAGCGAACGTACGCTTGGATGCCACCCGGCCATTCAGGACAGATATGAACTCAAAACTGATAGGGATGAGGAAAAGGGAGATGAGACCTCCTCGTCAGAGACAGCAGAATGACGGTTTACTTAATGCCGCAAATGATATGTTACAGTAACATGACCCTCCTGTTGGCATAAAGATAAACTCTGTTTCCTTATTTACATCTTGCTTTTCCTTGACACAAAGATGGTTGCTGTGAAAACATAAAAAGTACAAAGCAATAATTGTGACTTTGCCTTCTGAATAACCATTTCAAAAAATTGCAGTGGATCTCTTCATCTCATACTCAATATTGTACGTTACATAGTAAATGGTTTAGTCCCGTGCGTCCTATCTTCTGCAGACGGATTTGGCGGCCTTAGCAAATCCGTGTGCTTTCTAAGATGTTTGTCTCCTGACAATCTTGTCATTAGACTAAAAAATGGTTCAAATGGCTCTAGCACTATGGGACTTAACATATGAGATCATCAGTCCCATATACTTAAAATTACGTAAATCTAAGTCACCTAAGGACATCACAACATCCATGCTCGAGGCAGGATTCGAAGCTGCGACCGCAGCAGGAGTGCGGTTCCGGACTGAAGCGCCTAGAACCACTCGGCCACAGCGGCTGGCTGTCATTAGACTGAAATAGCCAACATAGTTGCGTGGTGAATATTTATGGAAACTGGAAATCATTACATTGCAGTATCAGAATGGAATGAACGGTTTGAAATTATATCTTTCCACGTTATCGTATTTTCACTGAGTTCATCCTCAGTGATCTATTCATTTAAGTGCTATGAATTCATTTTATAGTTGCGAAGAGCATAAATCCCTTTCCTGGGCTCCTAACAACCAAAGTATATTTGCAAGGAGGAAGCTTACCACGATATCTGAGACGCTTTCGTTACTCGGCGATGCCATTTCTTTCACTGTCTTCATTCCATTTCCGTTTATCAGTTCTGATTATTCGATGGTCAGAGACTGACTGAAAAACCAAAAATTCTCTTAATGTTCTTACACCTCTCGTTCACTAACTAAAAGTCAGTTATCGTAATGAGATAGACTCTTTATCCAGAAATTCATCAGCAGCACGAAAGACCCCTTACGAAATTAAATTAAATTAAATTAAATTAAATGTTTTAGCGCTAACTGAGACCGAAGGCGAAAACTTTTGTGTCTGTAATCAATATCTCCAATCGCCTCCTTAGTTAAGGTTGCTAATTCACCTTCGTGCTACGCAGTTCCTTTAGAGCGCTACTGTTTACATTACTTGGGGATGAACAACTATCCACGAACGGTATTAGGTTCGCTAAGGAGGACAGACGTGGAAAATAAGGAAGGGAGATTTATGTTTAACGTCCCATTGACAACGAGATTAATGCGAACGGCACCCAAGTTCAGGAAAGTAATGGAAAACCCACCGTTTTCCTGAACACGAGTCATGAGTCTTTCCATCGTGTTCCCCTCTCGGTAGGAGAGAAGTAATGTTGATTTGGTGATCATAAGACTCTATCTAGATATAGTAGGGGTCAGTGAAGTGAAGTGGAAGGAAGAAGGATTTCTGGTCAGAATGGAAGCAAGGCTAAAGTAAAATCAAGACACTTTCATAGGATTTGTCGACCTGGAAAAAGCTTTCGACAATATAAAATGGTGCAAGCTGTTCGAGATTCTGAAAAAAGTAGGGGTAAGCTATAGGGAGAGACGGATCATGTACAATATGTACAACAACCAAGAGGGAATAATAAGAGTGGACATTCAGGAACGAAGTGCTCGTATTAAGAAGGGTGTAAGACAAGGCTGTAGCCTTTCGCCCCTACTCTTCAATCTGTACATCGAGGAAGCAATGATGGAAATAAAAGAAAGGTGGAATTAAAATACAAGGTGAAAGGATATCAATGATACGATTCGCTGATGACATTGCTATCCTGAGTGAAAGTGAAGAAGAATTAAATGATCTGCTGAACGGAATGAACAGTCTAATGAGTACACAATATGGTTTGAGAGTAAATCGGAGAAAGACGAAGGTAATGAGAAGTAGTAGAAATGATAACAGCGAGAAACTTAAGATCAGGATTGATGGTCACGAAGTCAATGAAGTTAAGGAATTCTGCTATCTAGGCAGTAATATAACCAATGACGGACGGAGCAAGGAGGACATCAAAAGCAGACTAGCTATGGCAAAAAAGGCATTTCTGGCCAAGAGAAGTCTACTAATATCAAATACCAGCCTTAATTTGAGGAAGAAATTTCTAAGGATATACGTCTGGAATACAGCATTGTATGGTAGTGAAACATGGACTGTGGGAAAACCGGAAGAGAAGAGAATCGAAGCATTTGAGATGTGGTGCTACAGACGAATGTTGAAAATTAGGTGGACTGATAAGGTAAGGAATGAGGAGGTTCTACGCAGAATCGGAGAGGAAAGGAATATGTGGAAAACACTGATAAATGGTTCAAATGGCTCTGAGCACTATGGGACTCAACTGCTGAGGTCATTAGTCCCCTAGAACTTAGAACTAGTTAAACCTAACTAACCTAAGGACATCACAAACATCCATGCCCGAGGCAGGATTCGAACCTGCGACCGTAGCGGTCTTGCGGTTCCAGACTGCAGCGCCTTTAACCGCACGGCCACTTCGGCCGGCTGAAAACACTGATAAGGAGAAGGGACAGGATAATAGGACATCTGCTAAGACATGAGGAAATGACTTCCATGGTACTAGAGGGAGCTGTAGAGGGAAAAAACTGTAAAGGAAGACAGAGACTGGAATACGTCAAGCAAATAATAGAGGACGTAGGTTGCAAGTGCTACTCTGAGATGAAGAGGTTAGCACAGGAAACGAATTCGTGGCGGGCCGCATCAAACCAGTCAGTAGACTGATGACCCAAAAAAAAAAAGACTGAATAAATGTCCGTGGTAACCATAAAACTTTCCGGCGTGCCTCACGAGATGAACACACGCGTGACATTTAGGGTGGTATGAGTCCAAAGCCTGCAGCGTTGCTGGTCCTGAGCATCCCTTTGTGTAATCCCCTCACTTGCCACGAATAACCTTCGCTTGTTGCAGAAAAATTTATTTGATTAGTGCATTATTAACAGATCAGACTGTCTAATCCTTTCTCCACCTGACAGGCGCAATGACACCGGAGACGAATAATAATTACAAATCAGCAAGATATGGGCAAAATATCATCACTGCTAAGAGATTGAAACGCAGAAAAATCGGAATTAGATTATGGAAGCGATAAGTCCACACATAATTTAAATATAAAGAAATTTTCAGTCATATTCCAGCTTGGAAATGAAGATGAAAGTACACATTTCAAGAAATAAATGAAAGTATTAAATTTAACGTTGAGTATAAGAGGATTTCTTGTATCAACACTCCTGGTTGCGTCATGGCGTAAAGTTTGGTTAGTGCAACATTCAACAGAATGGAGCTTACTGAACGTTCACGTCATTTCGCGAGCGAGCAAGCTGCAAACGAGTTGAATGAACAGAGAAAAGAAAAGAATGAAAGAGAGAGGGAGAGAGAGAGAGAGAGAGAGAGAGAGAGAAGTGGTGTTAGGCCTTGTTGTTTCGAACCGACACGTCGCGTAGCGACGCGGTGGGCCTTAATTGTGACTGGATCACGATAGTCGGGAAAGGACTGCCCATTTAGGTCCTTCGCGTTTGTTGCTGATCCCCACTAAGGAAATGATTTCTTTTTCTTAACTCTGAGGTATTTCTCTTGTTACAAGCTAGAGTCAAATAAACTCATTTAACTATCACACCTTGTCAGTGAACTCGGAAAGAAAAGAAAGAATGAAAGGCTAAGATCCCTTCTAACGTCGATTCTTCTCCAGGACGCAGAAGCAGAATGGAATTCCTCACAGATAGGAACATATACACACTCATGAAAGATTGGAATCTTGCAAACAACTAATTACGAAAAATATTTCAGTGTAAATTCCGTTGTGTATTCTTATAACTTCATTGGTCACTGGCATCTTCGAATTGCAAATAGCGTTTCAAGATGTTATTAGGATTCTCTTTTGGAGCTATTGCTGAGCAGCGGGTTATGTATAGGCATAGAATGTAGCCAATGCACTGAAAGGAATTATTTTTCAGCTAAATTGATGAACAAAGCCTCTTTGCCTCCCGCTAGATCAGTGCCATATGACTCCATCTGGTATCTAAACCAAGTTTTCCCAAACTTTGTACCGTGGAATATTGGTCTTCAATGAGAAACGAATAACTGCTTAGCGAAAAGCTATTAATAACATAGCGACTTTTTTCTTTCGAGTTTTTGACGTTACTAAATATTGTTTTGAATTTTTATTACGGTTTTTTCTTATTAGTTACTATTTCAAATTGAAGTAATGACGTAACGAAACAAGCATTTTCGGTTTTAAGATTTCATTAACCTTCAAGATGAACTAGATGTGTCATCAGAGTAGTCAGAGTACCAGGATTTTCAAAGAGTTCCGTCGAAAGAAAAGTTTGGAAACCCCTGATCTAAACCACAATTAAGTCCAAATCAGAAAGCAGGCTCGTCAATGAAGCACAACACTTAGAACAGAAAGTACGTTCTTCACTGACACCAAAGTGCTAGTATTTATAGAAATATCAAATATTACAGGCTATACAAATTTTACGTATGCTAAATATTCCAAGAACATTCCAGAAAGGATAATTACTGAATGGCAAGCAATTACTCGTGGTCAGGTTCGAACTGGCGACATGCAGCACGCCAGCTAGCGGCCCTAACAGGTATGACAAGCCGCGACAGTGTGTTTTAGGTCATGAGTTCGAGACCGATTAGCACGAACAATACTCATTCTCCCACTTTCAACAATTAAAACATATATACGTAAAGTTGCTAGTATAGAAGAATAAATCTGAGTCAACAACATAAACATAACTTTGGATTTCATTGTTTCCGCTTGTGACTTTGAAGACCTCTGATCGTAAATGCTCATCCTCGAAACAATTCCAGTTAGTCGTTTGATCAGCAACTTGAGGTATCCCACCCAACGGTGTCATAGCACGTGTTCATAGAAACTAAGCAACATCTTACCTACTTAGACTGGCCCGAACTTACTGTATCACTTCTGTTCTACAAAAAAAAAAAAAGTGCATGCGTCAGGAATATTTCTTTTTAGGGTAACGTCTAACATCGAAATGAAAAATGAATCTGTCAATATTCTCCTGGAGTTTCAATAGTATAATTTATACATAGTATGTCTTGACGTCAGAGGTAAAAGTGCAAAAATGACGAATATGATGTTTTTTATCACGTGTGACTTGTTTAAGTCGTACCTTCGTAGGAGTAAACTATTGTACGTGTACCTTTCACAAGAAAGAAATTCAGCAGTGCGGTTCCATCATATGAGCAAGCAGAACCCAGCGATAAACAATGGTAAGTGATCATACGACATTTGAGTGGAATGTAGTCGATGGCGCTGGTCATTGTATTGGCTGTCACTATAGTTTACCTCTCGGTGATATACAATATCAGTATTGTCATACGCGGTGTTAATCACGCGCAAATAGCAAATTACTATAGGGTTTGATGTCTGGAGCAGTATTTTACGACCGAATCGAAAAATAAAATGGATTCTAGTAGTGGCAGAAGTGAAATGATCGTGGAATTAGCGCTGAAGTTAGTACAGGTAAGCAAATGTATTCCAAGTATTTCAAGACTTCATATTCTATCCTAAAATCTCAATCCATCGTCAACCAAGAACTTTCAGTAAGTATGCTTAGAGATTTAAGATATTATTCATTGTAATGAAAAATAACAAAGCTTCTAATGTACTTTCGCCGATTTAGGCTAATAATAGTTTGGATGCTTTACCGGATGTTTTGAGGCATCTACCTTTCTCATATGTGATTTCTGAGAATAAGTGTACAGGGTCCTAAAATGTAGACAGCTCCGATCGTGACGACATTGGCAAGAAATGCAGCTATGAAATAGATGGTAAAGATATCGAGTGCAATCGTACTGAAACAGAGGACTCTGGCGGTGAAGCTCCCTTTGACGAGGAGAGTATTCAGTCACATCGGGTGGCTGATAATACTGATAATAGATTTGAGATTGGATTATTAAATGTTGTACCTAATGTCTTGGATGGCATTAACACTCTCCAGACAAGAAACGGAATCTGCAAGAGAACGGGAGTGAGTCCCTCACGACAATAACTGGAAATGTAATATAAGGAAAAGACGCAGAGAAGCAGATGCGGAGTATACATCTAAAGCCGGCGCAATATTTCGGCAAAATGTGTTAAGTAAGTCTACAGGCATTATCGATGTTAAAATCTTCTGGGTTATTAGGCCGCGTCATGTTTCTTCTAAAATGTTCGACGTTTCGACCCCACTGCTGGGATCTTCCTCAGGATCTTTTGGTGTCCACTACCGCTAGAACACTGTCAGAGACGAGTGTCGCGTCCACTTATAAAGGGGGAGGTTCCTGGCATTCGTGCTGGAGAAGTGACAGTATTGGTTAAAATTCACATGGCTACCATTGGCAGGCCATAGTCATAGGCTGATGTTCCCGCTCTGATGCAGAAGAAGGGGCGTTGGAAGCTCATCTCCTGTGGATACCATTGGCGGTCCATCGTCATTGGATAGAAAGGCACTATTCCACACTTATGCTGGAGAAGGGTTATTGGTTGAAATGCCTGCTACCGCTATTGGTTGGTCGTCATCAGTGGCTAGATTCGAAACGGACAGACCAAGAGAGGGGGAATGTTTACACAAAATATTATTGTCCGCCGAGGTGACTTGCAGCCTCACACACCGCGTATTTACTTCCTTGATAGCGGGGAGCCACGATGCCGGAAGCCTACAGCCGTCCCCTCTATTGAAATTAGATGCATTCTTAGAAATTTCAACCGCTTCTCGGACCTTTCTTCTATATACGTTTGTTTCTTTAGCCAGTACACGTACGTTATTAAAATCGATGTCAGAGCCACAGTTGTCGTGATGTTCCACTACTACAAATTTTGCACTTTGTTGTAGCTGCATGTGCCGTTCGTGTTCCTTAATGCGTTCTTTAACAGTTCTTCACGTTTCGCTTATATACATTTTGCCGCAGCCACATGACACTTGATAGCCGCCTGCATTGTGGAGGAAATCATGTGCATCCATGGGAGTACTGTGCACCTGTTTGGATGAACAGTCATCATACGAGGCTTGTTGACAACCAGCTGAATACGACAAAGCGCATAATATCTGGCGCAATCAGATCCACTCCAGTTTATTGGCTTCCACTGTTTACCGGTATAATGTCTCCTGATCTACGCAGATGTACTGCCCTTATGAGGAAATTCCACAAGAACTCCAGGATTTCTAACCTACCCGTGCATAGCGACCTGCCACTTTTAAAAAGTAAGAGACTGAAAGCACGCCATCCAACTCTGTGCGATGCTGCTGACATGGTTGCTAAGGATTTCAAACCCCTTGAAGAACGAGAAGGTCGGCGGGAAGCAGTGACAGACATGCGCCTGCATAAAAGGTGCTAAACCTCCAAGTGAATTCGACCTACCACGCAAGACCTGGACTACCCTCAACAGAATCCGTACAGGCCATGTCCGATGCAGGGCTGCTTCTTTAAGTGGAAGAAGCTGCTTAAACCAGCCTTTCACTGCGGGGCTCCATACCAGATTGTTCACGACATTGTCAGTGAATGCGCGAGCCTATCACAGTGCTGAAGAGGACTTCCTGCTAGCAACTCCAGATGCAGTGCGCTGAACTGAAGGACTGGATATTCAGTTGTAAAGATAAACTTAAGTTTCTTGCATGTAAATATGTACATATGTCTATGTAATTTAATTTTATGATATGTCCGTATTAGCCATACTATAAATAAAATAAGTGAGTATGTCACGTTTGGTGTATTAAATGCAACTCGCAACAATCATTGAATATGTAAGACAAATTTCTCCAGTTTAGTTTTTTTTCTACTTTCACAAATGAAGCACAAAAAACATATTTCTTGACCAAATAGCGTAAAAATGTCACAACTGACAAGAGTTATGAGCTCAATGGTACGATTTCCTATGCTGAAATAGATCTTTCAATTGAGGCTAATGAGAGTTCTGAGGAATAACGTGAAGACAATGAATATAGAGAGCGTGATTCAGAAAGTGAGCAGAAATACAATCCTGAAGATGACTGTAGTGACTGTGATAGTAGGCTTGCTATTAATTTGTATGTCACAGGAAAATACAAACAAAGTAAACGGAAGGAAATCTACAATGTTAGTAAAAACTAAGCAAAAAACATGGTGTAAAAATTCTTGTTCATTATAATAAAGTTAGAAATTTTTAATCTTAACAGAAAGAACCATTTAGTTTAAACAATAAAAAAGATACTTCATCTCATAAAGTTTGCAAACGTTTATGTAGTATGGACCTCTACACAGAGTTCTTCTAGAAGTATGCAGTTCCTAGCGACGAAACAATAATAAAACACTAATAAACGATATATTACTTAACTTCGGCTCCATTGTAGTAATGGGTACGTGACAGATTGGTATGAAATACAAAGTATGCCACGAACCCTCTGGAGGGTTAAACTTACAAGACTTATAAGTAAGACAGAGGGAGATACTACAGACATTAATATAATAACAGAAAACCAATGGAGACAATATTACAGAAATTTGTGGGATGATGAAGCTACTGGAGAAAGTTAATACATAAGAAGTGGTAATGAGTCTGTAATTTGATCCCAGCGGAGGTTCGAGTCCTCCCTGGGGCATGGGTGTGTGTGTTTGTCCTTATGATAATTTAGGTTAAGTAGTGTGTAAGCTTAGGGACTGATGACCTTAGCAGTTAAGTCTCATATAACTTCACACACGTTTTTTAAAAAAAAGTCTGTAATTCAAATAAGCATAAAAGCAATAAAAGTGTAAAAGATACTGGCATAGATGGAATTAAAGCTGAAATAATCAAATACGTAGGAATTATTTTATAATTTCGCTTTCTCCACTTCCAAATATTTGTAGGAAGATCTGTTCTGTACCTGAAATACAGCTAAGGCTATATTTGAAAAAGATAGAAATTACACATGGAATAATGAAGGAGTCAGTTTACTAAATAGAGAATATTAAATTTCCAGGAAAATGCAAAGTAACACTAACGCAACACTTTCAGAAGAACAATGAAGCTTCAGCAAGGGACGTTCCAATAATGATAATAAGATTTCGAAAATTATTGATGATATATTTATAATAAAACAACTTATTGATAAACATGGGGAATTTGACTTAGAATCTCATTTAATATTTATTGATTACGAGAAACCCTTTGATGAGGTAGAAAGCCCCATCTATGGAAAATATTAGAAACATTACAAATAGAATACAGTAAGCACATTACTAACACTATAAACACTCTATATGTAAATACTAAAATAGTTACAAATTCAGGTTCTAAAATATCGGATGAAATTTTAATAAACCAATGTATTCGACAAGGATGTACTCCATCACCCAATTTATATAATTTATATATTGACGACCTAGTTACGAAGTGGAAGATAAAATACATTTACGAATTGAAATAGGATCTAGCATACCTTTAAATACTCTATTATAAGCTGATAACCAGACAACTATACAAGAAACAGAAAGTAATGTAAAAAAGGAATCTACTACAATTTATCCACATCTGCAAATATGACAAGGTTAAGGGCTTTCAGACGGAAGAGTCAAATCAGATCGAAAATAAGAAAAAATGAGAAAGTTATAGAACATGTACATCACTTCAGGACATGATATTAATAGTAACTACCCAAAGCAAATTGAGATGAACGTAAATTAAAAGCATGTTCTCTACAGAGCAGTTGGAAGAATTTGGGAAGAAAAGCAAGAAAAGAAACTCAAAATGAAATTCTATAATGTTATGGCTGTGCCTGTTCTAGTATATGGTTCCGAATCATGGGCAATTAAAAGAAAACACATATATAGGCAACTGGGATAAAGTTGGTGAGGTTTGTAACCGGTTGTAATAAAATAGGGGTGAAACACTAAGGTGAGATTTAAATTCATTCTATTCAATGGCAAGATGAAAGAGAATAGCACGATGTCGATAGAAGGGCCGAACATAAATTAGAAAAAAAAAATTAATGAATTACAGGCCGACTGGAAAAAGAGAACTAGGTGGACCTCGTAAGAGGTGGATGGATGGTAGAAACCGGAACATGTGCCTATAGGACCTAATCCTTGAAGGGAGATGATGATGATATTCTCAAACCTACTTTACCGATTTAGGGATCAAACATTCCAAGCTCCGACCTACTGAACTCCAGTCTTGTATCTCCTGATGACAACAACCTCTGGAGTAATCCTCAGAAGACGAAGATGGGTCGCTATTTTTCTGAAGAAATATTTTACTCAAGAGGATACCATACAGTAATATTGTATTCCCTCGAAAAAAATAATTGCTATAGTTTCCTCTTGTTTTCATCTGTACGCAGTAAGAACACTATTACGCGGCCAGAACAGCCAGATTGTGGCACCTGCAACTATTGGAAGGCCTTCCGCTACTCTTCGGGAACTGCAAGCTGTCTGGACCCTCCGGTACACAATTTACTTGAGATTATAACCAGGGTATAAGTAGGTGTAACGCTGAAGCACGCTATTCACCCCACCTCGGTACGGCTTCGAGTTCGTAGGGGGTGAACATGTAAGAGGGAACCTGATGCTTCCTGGTTTACCAACGTTTAGTGGAAATAAACATAACTATCTGTTAGATGTGTTCTTAATACAAGCAAATTTCGTTTACTTAACAGCATTACAATTTTTAGTAGTAAATGAGAAATGGTGTTCTCGTTACAGAGCATGAGAGAATATGTTTGCGCGCTTTATTACAGCTGATGGCGAAAATATTCTCCTTCTTTTCTTAATAACACTACACGCACACCTTTTACACTTGGATACATCGTTGCAAGAGCTTGATGCTGTAGCAATTGTTCCCAGTGACGAAGGCCAATGTTAAAGCATTACGACAGCGCATAAAATAATTCAAATGTCAGATATAAATGTAGCCGGTGATCCGGAAACTGTGCATCCAGTCCTCAGAAAACTACCTCAGTCAGTGTGCGTGATGACCGAGAAACAATGCGGGGGGCTAATATTCTGGTGTATTCTCCCATAACTTTAGTCAGGAATTCTTTTTGCAGTTTTAGAATAGATTTCTTCACCGTTAATACCCGAACAAGAGTGACGCGATACCAAACTGTAAGACATTTAACATCGTCGACAACAGGCGCCAACACTACATTCTTACATCCTGTAGCTTGTTCCACACTGACGTAGACATTTAGCACAGGACTGACCAGTTCATGTTAGATTTCTGCTGCGGATTCGTACAGCAGTGACTGTTCTGTAACACTACAGCAAAAGGATGTGGGAATGAAAGTCGGCGATCGTGCTAGCCTAGAAACAAAAACATTGCCTTCCTACACATCTATGAGGCTGTCTAGAGTTTCAGTGCAAATGGGTATTAATTTCGAAGTAAGATGGGGCGTCTTATGTGAGTGGCTCGAAGACTTCTTAAATAATAGAACCCAGAATGTTGTCGTCGACAGTGAGTGTTCATCAGAGACAAGGGTATCGTCAGGAGTGCCCCAGGGATGTGTGACAGGGCCACTGTTGTTCTTTATATTCATAAATGATCCGGAGGACAGGGTGGGCAGCAATCTACAGTTGTTTGCTGATGATGCCGTGGTATACGGTAGGGTATCTAATTTGAGAGACTGTAGGAAGATACAAGACGATTTAGATAAAATTTCCATTTGGTGTGATGAATGGCAGCTAGCCCTGAATGTGGAAATACGTAAATTCACGCGGATGGGTAGGAAGAACAAACCTGTGAAGTTCGGATACAGCATTACTAGTGTCCTGCTTAACGGAGTAAAGTCGTTTTTAATATCTGGGCGTAACGTTGCAAAGCGATATGAGGTGAAATGAGCGTGTGAAAACTGTGTGGGGAAGGCAAATAGTCGACTTCATTTTATTAGCAGACTTTAAGGAAAGAGTGGTTCACTTGTAAAGGACACCTATTTTTGAATATTGCTCGAGTGTTTGGGATCCGTACCAGGTCGCATTGAAGGAAGACGTCGAAGCAGTTCAGCGGCAGGCGTCTGTATTTGTTACTGGTAGGTTAGAACTTCACGTAAAGGTTTCGGAGATGCTTCGGAAACTCAAATAGGAATCCCTGGAGTGAAGGCGACGTTCTTCACCTAAAACACTACTGAGAAAACTCAGAGAACCGGCATTTGAAACTGACCGCCGAACGATTCTACTGCCGCCAACATACATCACGCGTATGGACCATGGAGATACGAAAAATTATAGTTCATACGGAGGCGTACATACAGTCGTTTTTCCCTCACTCTATTTGCAAGTGGAACAGGGGAAGAAATAACAAACACTGGTGCAGGGTACCCTCCACCACGCACCTTACGATAGCTTGCGGAGTATCTGTGTATATGTAGACGCAGATCCTCTGGAGAACGACTTATCAAATCCACGTCCGGCCACCCACATTAAGGTTTCATGTGACTTCCCTCAATAGCTCCAGAGAATGCTGGTACGGCTCTATTTGAAAGGTCATGGAGGATTTCGTTCCCCATGCTTGAAATAATTCTAGCGTGTGCTGCATCTCTGATTACCTACTCTTTCTTTTCCTGCTATTGTGCGATCACGTTGTCATAGCAACAGGTGAGCTGCTGCCAGGACTGAATAGTGCTGAAGCAGTAATACCTCATTCCGCCGCAGAGACGAGATAAACGTCTTACCCAGTGCTGCAGTTCTTAGTCCTCTGCCGGCCGGTGTGACCTAGCAGTTCTAAGCGCTTCAGTCTGGAACCGCGCGACCGCTACGGTCGCAGTTTCGAATCCTGCCTCGGGCATGGATGTGTGTGATGTGCTTAGGTTAGTTAGGTTTAAGTATTTCTAAGTTCAAGGGGACTGATGGTCTCAGATGTTAAGTCCCATAGTGCTCAGAGCCTTCTTAGTTTGGTCATAACAAAGGTGGCTAGAACGATTATGACCACCCTGCGTTGAGACATAGTAATATGCCTTCAACCACAACCGACACCGAGACATACTCTACACCATCTGAGGCCCCAGGGGGCCAAACAGCTTCGTTTACATCTAGTCACTCCGTGCATCTAGGCAAGCTGCTTGTCTTGGAGACGCTAATGATTCTGGGGCATAAGATGAAACCACTAAGTGGGGGGGGGGGGGGGCATCTTACTGAATAAAGAATGCATTAGAAAACAGGGGTCTTCTAATTCCACGACCGTCGAGTTACTGGTGCTGAGAACCTCTTCATACCTTTTTAGTCCACCTATCATTCAATATATTTTGTAGCACCAAATCTCAAACGCTTCGATTCTCCTCTGTTTCGGTTTTCTTACTGCCCATAATTCACTACCAAACAAATCTGTGCTCCAAACTTATATTACCAGAATTTTTTTCCTTCAATTAAACCCTACGTTTGGTAATAGTTGACGTCTTTTTACCTGGTATGCCCTGTTAGCCTGTGCTAGTCTACTTTTTATGTCATCCTTGCTTCACCAGTCATGGTTTATTTTTCTGCCCGGGTAACAGAATTACTTAACTTCGTCTACTTCGTTATCATTGTGCTAGTTCTCTTTCGACTTCCTTCGATTTACTCTCAGTCTATATTCTGTACCAATCAGACTAATCATTCCATTCACCTTTAATGAGGACAACTAAGCCGACATGGGAGTCTTACCTGTGATATCCTTCCACCATGAGTTTTAATCCCAGTCTTGACCCTTTCTGTTATTTCCGTCATTGCTTCTTCGACGTAGAGATTAAACAGTACGGACGAAATACTGCTTACCTGTCTTACGCCCTTTTTAACCCGAGATCTTTGTTCTTCGTTGTCCGGTCTTATTCCTCTCTATTGATCCTTGTATATATTGTATATTACTCGTCTTTCCCTACATGTTGCTCCTACTTTTCTCAGAATTTCGAACATCTTGCACCAGTTTACGTTGTCGAACGCTTTTTCAGGTCGACAGATATAAAATTTTTTCTAAGTCGTGCTTTCATCATCAAGCGCAACGTCGGAACCACCTCTCTGCTGCTTTTACCTTTCGTACAGCCAAACTGATTGTCCTCTGACACATCCTCAGTTTTCTTTTCTTTTCTTCTGTATATTTTTGTCAGCAACTTGGACGGATGAGCTGGCTGTTAAGCTAATTGTGCGATACTTGTTGCACTTGTCTGCTCTTGCTATCATCCTACCTAAATTTATAGTATTATTTCGAAAGTCTGAGGGTATGTCGCCAGTGTCATAGACTCTACACATCAACTTCAATAGTCGTTTGCTTGCCACTTCCCCAATGATTTCAAAAATTCCAGTGGAATAGTATCTATCCCCTCGACTTCATTTTATATCTGCTCTTCCACAGCCTTTTCAAAATTTGAGTCTAATATTGGGTTTCCTACATCCTCCATAACGACTCATTCTTTTTCTATGACGTCATCCCTACCACTCACAGAGGCCTTTGATGTAATCTTCACCCCCCTATGTGCTCTCTCCTCTGCGTTTAACAGTGGAAGTCCCATTGCATTCTTAACGTTGCCGTTCTTTATTTTAATTTCATGGAAGATTGTTTCGATTTCTCTACGATGGCTGTTTTTTAAACCTCTGATCGGTCGCGAAACGGACTTCATGGTGAAAACAAAAAAAATGTTGCTTGCGACGTTTAGTTACCTCCCTCCATGGAGACCGCTCCGATTTTGACATTTATCGTAGCCTGGTACCAACTTTCCAACACCCCCGTCGTAGAAGTCAGCCACAGGCGCTCTCCGCCAGTTCCTTACGCTGGCCTGCAGCTCGCTCTATGTGGAAAACGCTGTCCTCATAGTCGGTGGCTTATGTAAGTGAAGAGATGAAAATCAGAGAGAGACAAGTCCATGCTATATAATGAGTGACCAAACACTTTTCATCGAAAACAGAGCAAGAGCGTCGTCGTTGTACTTGCAATTTGGGGTCAAACATTGTCATGCATAGGAAAAACATGACAGTTACGAAATATGGGCTGCACGAAATCAGGTTGAATCTCTCAGCGTGCCTTTCACACTTGTTAGAAGACTCTTCCGTTCTCAGCATCTTTACGTGCTCACTATGCGCTCAGGACTGAAATGTGCCACCTAACGCGGTCGACGGCCATACTCGCGGCACTGCGCAATCTGTGCCAAGTTTCGTCGGATTTTCACTGTGGTTTTAATTTTGCCATCGATTTCAGTCAGTCCTTTCGGCTGCCATTATTTTACTACGAAATTCGGTTCGCATATTGCGAATCTAAATTGACTTCAGCTTTACAGTTTATTGGTGTTGTATGAAAATTTATGTTGGATCGGGACTCTAACTAAGATTTCCTGTTTAACGTGTAACGTTCCCTGGCAGCACACACACTATTAATCAAAGGAAATGACATTTGATTGTACTATGTACGCTATGAAGCAATTCTTATGTACTGTAATTGTTTAACAAAAAAATATTATTTAGTTTTGTACAAAGGACATTCGTTATTATTGTAATATTTTCTGTAATAATATTCTCGATGTATTTATGATTGTAATATTTCTATACTCATAAAGTAATTACGAAATATGTCAATATCTGCGATAAGAAAAATGTAAAATACAGCCACAGAGGGGAGTAATGTTGTAAGATTGCAAAGAGACATTAACGGTCGGCAGTGATATAAATAGGAATACATAATGTGCATTCTTTGTCGTCTTCCTCGAGAGCTGAGAGAGAGAGGAACCTGTGACGTAGCATTTTATGAATGAGTAGGCTTCTTTTGTCTGTATCTATCTTTAGCCGCCATTAGAGGAGAAATTACAAAGTAATGTAAGTTTAATTATTGTTGTGGTCTAAATACATTATAATTTATCGAAATTGTGTATTACTAATGTAAATTAGCTTGCCCATGTCATCTATAATATTTCTTTAAAGAATTTTCAGCATTTTTAGCGATTATCGTTGGTGTTGCTGGGCTGTGCCGCGACCGAACGATCTGCAGCGGCGGCACATTTAAGAAATTGTTCCGCAAAGAAAAATTAACCAAATCCGTAAATCGGGAGCAGATAAAACTAGCAGTGAATTACGAAATATTTTGCTGTTACAGCGATCCTGAGGCTGACGGAATTTATTACTGGTTTTACATTTGTGCATTCATAGACGGATAATTAACGTTGAAGTTGTTAATCTGTTGGTTCTCTCAATTTCTAAAGCAAATAACTTAAACGTATAGTGAAGTGTGTTTTGTCAATGATAATTAAACGTTCAGGTCGGCTTGGCAATATTTAACCATTTTCTGCTAACAGAGACAGTCTTGTGTTCCATAGCTAACGCCGGGAAAGAATTCAGTAAATGTTTAAAAACCACTGCATTTAGGAAATGTGTGCCAAGGCCGAAATATGTAAAAAAATTTAATTTATGCAATTTTCAACTAAATGTTCTTAATCAGTTAATATGAATTTATCAGCATGAGAGGGTAGCTAAGGTTCACGTAATTTTAAATGTGCTTAATTCTGTCGAAATGAATTTTTATTACCACACGTAAATAAGGGGTTCTACAACAAAGTTCGTACTGAAAGAGCAAATAACAAAAATATTTAAAGCAATATTACTTCTCTCCATTTTCATTCATACATTTTCATTTTTTACATAATAAATAAATACATAAATATTTTCTTTTTTTTTATTTCATTAAATTGGCGCCCAAGAACGCGGGGCCCGAATAAGCAGTCGCCACAAAATACCCATGAGATAACTAGGGAATTATTGTAGTCGAACTTCGTTGGAGAACAATCAATAATTTTTTCATGTATTGTATGTATTGCCTAACCAATATTGTGTGGTAATACCTGTATATGATTTTTTGCATGCGAACACTATATACCCAGAGGCAAGCTGAAGAAGAGAGCTCATTATATCAAAAAATTAATTACCTACCACAATACCAGGTTGCAGCTGCACCCAAGATAGATCACCAAAAGGTAAAGCTACAGTGTAGTTGTCCTGTGGGTAGTGAAGTAGCCTCAGTGCGGTGTTCTCGGATCATTAGTGGTGTGCTTGTTGTTAGTGTTCTTTTTATTAAAATAACAGGACATTTGAGTAGTTAGTCATCGTAGTATATAATAAGTGTGTTTCAACAAATGACCATTTCTTGTGTGATTATGTCACTGAAACCTGAGTGTTAGGATATATAGTTCAGATTTTGTTTCTTTTGTTGACTATGGTTAGATTGCGTAGTCAGAAAAATATAAACATGAATAATGAACAACAGTTGGCAAGCAGTGATACCGAGTTAGAAAGTGGGGCACAAAGTAATGTTAGTGGCGTAGTTCAGGAAGTACAATGTGAGAATCTGGGGCCAGGAGGGCAAGAAATGTTGCCACTGCCAGCCAGTGATTCAGTTGAAAGTAGAAATACTGTGCCACCTATAAGCACTAGACACGGACCAGGGAGTGGTGAGGTGTCAGAAGTGCGATCATTAAGAGTTATGTTCGAGCGCATGCTCAATTTCCAAGCTGAATTTGCACGTATGCAAGCAGAACGCGATAGTGAACGTGATGCTAAATAAGCAGAGCGTGATCGATGCCAGCATGAGAGAGACTTGCAGTTAATGCAATCTTTGGAAGCTATGCAAAGTGAGATTGTTAGTTTGAGACAAAACTATGAAACCATACCCAAAGCGGTGCAAGAACTAGGCGAAAGCGTAGATAATATCCAGGTGGCTAACGCCAGTAGCGTAGATGAAATCAGTGTACTGGCTAACAGGTTGGAAAAATTAGAAATTGACACAAGTCAAGCAATAGAGCAGAAAATGTCCGAACAGGCGAACAAAATTGAACACGAATTTATAAAAAAAAATAGACGAGAAGGTGCACGCTGTGATGAGGCCAAAGATTTGTACTCGAGTGCGGAAGTGCAGGACCTAAAAAGAGCGGTGCACACTGACATTCCGCTGTGGCAGCGGAATGTCAACCGTCGTCTTGCGGAGCTGGAAAACAGCTTGTTGCACGGCGACGCACGCGCCAGCCAGGTCCAACAATGATAGGCATATAAATACAGCAGTGAAAAATTGCGACTGCGAGACAGAACAGGCAACCGATGTTAGCGAAACAAACAAATGTCACTCCAAAATAGAGATTGAAGAAAGCCTGATTAGAAACCGACAGTTTCAAATCTTTACAATGGAGAGGAAATCTGTTCACCCTATAGTATTTATCAAGGGATTTAGAAACATTTTGCCTAGCGTTTGGAATCATACACAGAAAATACAGTTCGTTATGTCTTACATATAAGGAGATGCTGCATTATGGGCAACCGAAGCAGCTGACAGTTGCGACACATATGAGCAATTATAAAAGGCATTCTTGGCCAAATATTGGTCAGCATGTATTCAGGAGAGATTACGGAAAGAAGTATAGAATCCAGAGACGTATTCTCCACGATTAGTCAATTTGCGAAAATATTTTGAGAAATATATTAATAAGACCCGTTACTGGGACGAGCAGATTTCATCCCGGGATTTGATCAGACTTTTGAAATCACACTTGCCTATACACGTAAAGGAAAATCTTATACACGTACCGGAGAACGACATGGAACATTTCTTGTCTATTCTGGACTCAATTGATCTGATTCAGGAGGATGTTAAGGCAGCCTCTGAACAGGCTAGAAGTAACGGAAACGGTTACAGAAATGGTCGAAATAACACGCCTCCACAAAATAATGGAAACGGCGGAGGTAACAATAGGAGACAAGATTATGTACAAAACGGGAATAGAGGTAGAGACCGGCACGGCAATAGTCCGCCGGTGAATAATGACCGGAAAGGGAGGTTCGAAGACCGATATGAAACAGGCCCACCAAGCAATTGTAGATGGAAAAATGCCAGGGGGCCGTGGAACACCAATACCTATAACGATGCGAACCGAACTTGGCCACAGAACCAGAGTCCCAGTCCGGACCGGCAAAACAGTGAAAGATATGACAATAACCGACCGCCACCACAAAATGCGCCAATTGCGCAACCGTGGCGGCCGACGCAACACAACTTACACGTAGTGGAGGTCAGCGACACAGAGCAGCCACACCCATCCACCAGTAATAATCCAACAAACTAAGATTCAGCCGAGATACGCTCTCCATCGTCGGCTGAGGTTTGGAGTGAGAGCAGACTGACACAGAACAGAACATCGGAAATCTGTATCCTCAGGTATAATGACGGGGTACAGATGGGACATGAATTAATAACTGAACCACCCACGTGCATAAAGGAGCACAAAGACGAAGTACAAGCGATAATAGAGATCAAAATTAACAATATTGATGTGCAAGCAATCGTAGATACAGGTGATACTGTCAGTGTCATGAGTATGGACTAATTCAGAGTACTGGAGAAAGAAAAGCGTATGCTGACTTTTCCTGTGAACAATTGCAAAGTCACTAGAGCCATCAGTGCACAGCGACAAATAATTAAACTCCAAGTGCGGGTAGAGATGTATATAGGGGGAGAAGCCATAGCGTGCTCGTTCCTGGTAGTAAATGGTTTAAAGGTAGCCGGAATTATGGGGGTAGATTTTTTGAGAGAAAGGGACGCAGTGATCGACCTTTCTCGGGGAAAATTAAGTTTGATGGACACCGGTAGGAGGATAGAATTGTCCATGCTCAGATCTGAAGAGGTACCTGTGCCTAATTGTAATGCTATTAACATAAAATGTACGAATCAGTGGTTACTACATTTAGACAATCATTCTCTAGGACAAAATCTCTATTATCCAGACGTACAAAGTGATCAATAAAAAGCAAATGTGGACGCACTTGTGAACAAAGTATCACAGTCCGAAAATTTGAATGCAACAGCAGGATTTGGTACAGTTATTATCTAACTATGCAGATGTATTTTCAGAACGACCAGGAATTGTTAAGGGATATCAATACAACATCGAGGTGAAGCCTCACAAAACGTACTGTCGAGCCTCATACTCCATTCCTTGGACCAAGAAGGAAATAGTAGCTATCTCTTAGCAGATCCCCACTCAGGAAGAGTACGGGGACTGTATCCACGCAAGGATGTGAAAATATTCCTACAGTCAATGACTAATAGTCCTATGTGTTATGTGTTAAAGGGTACACCATACTTTTGGAAATGAATGAACATTAATGATGTGTGATCTGTAGAGATAATGTGCTAGTGTAGAAGTATTTAGTTATAAGAATATGATTGACTTTCTCTTTTGTTTATGATTGTTTGTGTTATGTCTTCTTTTTGATTAGTGTTAGCTTAAACATGCTCTAAATGTCTGCAAGATAACCTGATTAGTGCAATTATTTGTAGTGTTAAATTGTGACGGAGATCAGTCAGGAGGAACATTTTAGTAGTGATTAGTTTGTGTACTGCATGATATTCTATATGTGTGTCAAACTTGAAATATTTCTTGGTACAGTCTTTTCTATTACATGTATATATATGTGTGTAGCTGTCAGATTGACAGATTCGAACCCAGAATAATATCAATAATATGAGACCCTGAGAACTTTATTTTCAAACTAGTATTATCAAAGAGAGTAATGCACCCAGTAGTGACCCGAGGGCACCATGGGAGGCAAACTTATTGCAAATTTGAGTAACGGAAAGTTACGCACAAAGAAGCTTCAATTGAAGCATGTGCAGATCCAGTCAGTAAAAAGAGCTAGCCCGATACAGTCCAAGTCAATTTTAGCCTACAGAGACTACATTGTAGTTACGTAGGACCTTGCAAGTAAAGTGAGACATAATTTCAAAGGAGTTATTGGACAATATGCCTGAATCCGGCGGGAATGCACAAATAAAATCTACTCGAACATAAATATAGATGATTTTTGGGCAAACTAATACGAAATTTTAATATTTGTTACCATGTACGCAATTATCACACACCTTGGTAAAGAGCGAACAAAGAAGTTACGAATGTGCTGTTACAAAAAATTGCACAACGGACATTGTAACTGAAAAAACTTAAACAAAAGTGCAGTATTGTGTGGCAGAGACAGACAGTGACTGTTAAACCTGCAGTAATAAGTCACGAGGTTGTTTTGAACAAGCAATAAGAAACTGTATCATCGCCGTGTGTGCAAGTGGACAACGAACTAGCACGACACGAACAGTGAGCCGATAACAGACGGTGGACCAAGCTAGTGTCAAACTATAACTCTTTGTGTGTCAAGGGACGCCAGGAAAGCGCATTGACTACAGAGATACATTTTGTCCTAAGGTGAAAACTTGCGTGTGACTAATGACAAGTCATGACATGGTGAAAAAATATTGTGTGCCCATAAAACGTGTTACTGTGACAACGAAACATTGTGCAAACCAGACTAGTGAAGGCCTACTGAATAATAACTGCCAATTACTGTGTGCGTTCTTTCCCACAGCAGGAAAAATGCCCATAAGGATAGTACACTGTTTGTGATCTTGTTGCATGTTTGCTGGAGCACTGCAAAAAGATGTCACACGGGCGAGCTGATATACAACGCGCATCCGGCTACTTCAGCCATGCAGCGGCCGCAGCAGCCCGTAGCAGGCCAGACAGCCACACGCCTCTCCGCGCTGTAGCTGTCAACACCGGGGGCGGTGACCTACACGGAGCCGACGCGCCGCGCCGAGCGCCGCTCAACAATCACTCCGCACCGCTCACCAACTACAGCATTATTGACATATTCCAAAATATTTACACAAACTGCATAACATGTCAATGAACTCGATTTCTGACAAACATTGAACACTTATTATGTATACCCGTAAACTGACGAGAGAAAATGAACACTAACAAGTGTACGAGATGGATTTGTAACACGTAGGTTGTGAGAACATTATGAAAAGTGACGTTGTACTAAATGATTTCAAAAAACTAAGTGATATATCCTAGGACAAGTGACCTAGCAGTATATCGCAAAAAAATGATAATTACGAGTTGTTAATCACACACAACAAACTTTCTTGAACTGTATGTGACTGTGATATTATGTAACCGTTGATGACAAACTGCTAAATCAATTCAAAAGAATGACTGTTAAAGAGACAAGATTAATCATGAACCAACTGGAATGGCTGGGCTCCGGCACAGTTTTGCCCAGGTTTCCTGTCTGCCTTCGCCCAAATGGGGGAGCCATGAACATATATAACCCTGGGACTAATTAAAAGAGCCATTCCATAAAAAAATACAGAAATGTAAAGAACGTTACTGGCACCATTGTGTCAAAGTACAGAAACTCTTTGCCAAATGCTGCCAGGGGGCAATGTAACGTTCCCTGGCAGCACACACACTATTAATCAAAGGAAATGACTTTTGATTGTACTATGTACGCTATGAAGCAATTCTTATGTACTGTAATTGTTTAACAAAAAAATATTATTTAGTTTTGTACAAAGGACATTCGTTATTATTGTAATATTTTCTGTAATAATATTCTCGATGTATTTATGATTGTAATATTTCTATTCTCATAAAGTAATTACGAAATATGTCAATATCTGCGATAAGAAAAATGTAAAATACAGCCACAGAGGGGAGTAATGTTGTAAGATTGCAAAGAGACATTAACGGTCGGCAGTGATATAAATAGGAATACATAATGTGCATTCTTTGTCGTCTTCCTCGAGAGCTGAGAGAGAGAGGAACCTGTGACGTAGCATTTTATGAATGAGTAGACTTCTTTTGTCTGTATCTATCTTTAGCCGCCATTAGAGGAGAAATTACAAAGTAATGTAAGTTTAATTATTGTTGTGGTCTAAATACATTATAATTTATCGAAATTGTGTATTACTAATGTAAATTAGCTTGCCCATGTCATCTATAATATTTCTTTAAAGAATTTTCAGCATTTTTAGCGATTATCGTTGGTGTTGCTGGGCTGTGCCGCGACCGAACGATTTGCAGCGGCGGAACATTTAAGAAATTGTTCCGCAAAGAAAAATTAACCAAATCCGTAAATCGGGAGCAGATATAATTAGCAGTGAATTACGAAATATTTTGCTGTTACAGCGATCCTGAGGCTGACGGAATTTATTACTGGTTTTACATTTGTGCATACATAGGCGGATAATTAACGTTGAAGTTGTTAAGCTGTTGGTTCTTTCAATTTCTAAAGCAAGTAACTTAAACGTATAGTGAAGTATGTTTTGTCAATGACAATTAAACGTTCAGGTCTTGTGTTCCATAGCTAACGCCGGGAAAGAATTCAGTAAATATTTAAAAGACCACTGCATTTAGAAAATGTGTGCCAAGGCCGAACTACGTAAAAAAAAATTTAATTTATGCAATTTTCAACTAAATGTTCTTAATCAGTTAATATGAATTTATCAGCATGAGAGGGTAGCTAAGGTTCACGTAATTTTAAATGTGCTTAATTCTGTCGAAATGAATTTTTATTACCACACGTAAATAAGGGGTTCTACAACAAAGTTCGTACTGAAAGAGCAAATAACAAAAATATTTAAAGCAATATTTCTTCTCTCCATTTTCAAATCCATTTTCATTCATACATTTTCATTTTTTACATAATAAATAAATATACAAATATTTTCTTTTCTTTTATTTCATTAAGAACGTGAGCGGTCGCCTTAGCCCCTCTAGCTATCCGACCATGTGTTACGACTGATCCAGACCTCTATAGGTCATACTTGGCCCTATGTCCTAATACTCGCCCACACACTACGCGATTCCCACCAGAGATGGATATTCGATGTGACCGTCGTTTTAACCCCTGGAGGCATGTAATACTTATTATGTCTTTGCTCACAGCCTGTGTTGACAATTCATTTTACACAATGTTCTTTCAGAGACGCATGCTTATCTGAAGAACCAGACACTACAAGACGGTCTCCACTGCTTATGAAACATTACGGAATTTCATTCGTCACTTGCAAATCTAAATTGACTCCAGCTTAAATATAAAAATTAGTGCCAGGTTGGGACTCGAATACGGATTTCGTGCTTAGTGCAAGCGGTCGCGTTTACCACTTCGAGTACCATATAGGTAGTACACCTTAAGTCATTTCAGAATCACAGTTCCCCAATCAGATTTCTTAATATTTAATGAAGAGCTGTGGATCGTCACAAAGTGTCTGTTCCTTCAGACATGCATGCATGATCAAAGATACTTTTTCTAATGTGAATTGGCAACACAGACACTGTGCAATAAAATAATAAGTATTACATGCCTCAGTGGGTTACAAAGAGCGATCACATGGGATGTTCCTCTCTACAGAGAGTTACGTAATGTATGTGTGAGCATTAGACCGTAGGGACAAGTGTGACATATGGAGGTTTGTGTCAGTGCCTCGGATAGCTGAGTGGTAAGTTTTTCTATCTTGTTGGTTGATTTGCTGGAGAGACCCAAACAGCGAGGTCATCGGTTTCATCGGATTTGGCAGGACAGCGGTCCAAATGTGCTGTTTGTACCTTCGCCGCGTAGTGAGCGCCCGTGTTGTTTACTCTGTAATCGGCCGTTGCGTACGCGCCGGAGTAAGCATATAGATCAGAGTGGCAAACCAATAGAAAGAGTCCATGCTCAAATTCACGTTCCGATATGAATTTGAACGGCCAAAAGCAGTCGAAGTTGAATTATCTGTACAGGAAGAAGTCAATCAGCATACATTTATTCAACGTAAATAGTAAAGTCTATGTCAAGATCATCAACAACGCAACATGTGAACAGATTCTTCGGGAGAAGAAGCAGGATGTCCGTCCGCTTCTGATACACTGATGGCGATGTGGGATACTGGTTTTGGACACTATTTGAACTCCCAGCGGAGGACGTCGAGTTGGCACTTCGTCCTTATGGCATGGTGCATAGTCATGTCACAGAAAGTTGGACGCTGTTCCGAACATGTCCTATCGTGAACAGAATCTGTCACGTCAGAACTTAAAGACGTGTTCCATCATGTCTCTATATCATCGGCTGCCATGCCATTGTCATTTACGTTAGTCAGCCAAAAACCTGTTCCGGAACGAGCGAGGTGGCAAAGGCTGGGATGGTTCCTCTGAAAAGGCACTGCCGATTTCCTCCCCAATCCTTCCCTAATCCGAGCTTGTGCTCCGTCTCTAATGGCCTCGTTGTCGACGCGACGTTACACACAGATCTCCTCCTCCCGTTCCGGATGTTGGAAGGAAGGTGACCTCTGATCCTTATGCATCCAGCATTGGTTGACGCAACTACCGCTGCCTTACGTCACGCCACCATCGCAGCTGACACTGCTTCCCGTTACTTACGTCGTCACCCTCACGGTTGCTGCAGCTTCACCATAGCATCCGACACTTTTTGATGTCCCAATGCAGCATCCTCAGACGCAGCGGGACTATGAAAGGCCCATTCCACGTGTCGCGGATTCCATTCTAACAGCGCCGCGCCCGTCGACAGATGACGAGGTTCGCGACGATGGAATGGCGATTGACAAACTAATCGAAATAGCTGCTGCTTTTGAGCTGGAACTTCGTCAGTCGCTGCCTTCTTCTGACTTAAAAGGATACACCCAGAAGCAAACATCTCCAAAGCACTGTAAGTGAAGGCGCAGGGCAACTTCGGGGCCGGGTTGACAACCAGCGGCCACACGACGAGGAGTCCACCCACCAAGACAATGCTCCCAATGAGGAAGCCGCCACCAGTCGCAATGTAGGAACACAGCAGGGGAGGGAGGAGGTTTCGCATGTACCAGCAGCTGAGCGATAAGACATTGAACTGTGCGATGAGTGCTGCCTCCCTCCCCCCCCCCCCCCTCTCACACCAGCACTCCCCAGATGCCTGGGTGCGGGCACCCATCCCATGCCCTGAGCAGACGGTGGAAGAAGGTCTCGGTTTGTATTCGGCTGCTTGCGGTGAGGATGATGATGCCGCGCAAATCACACCGACAGGGCCGGCGCCAGTTGTGCAGACATTTTAGGAACGGTACCACCCGAGGTGTTGGGGTGCCCAGAAGTGACGACGCACCTATGTTCTTATTAGATACATCCGACTTAATAAATAAAGTGGCACCCGCAGTTCAACGACCGGCTTATCGTATCGCCTAAATTAACTTAACTACGACTGGATCAACGGTGAAGATTTATCTACGAGAGATGCTTCGAGCATCGAATATCGACTTTGTTGCAATACAAGTGTACTTAGTGACCTTCCCCGACTTCTGTGGTTATGCGACATGTATGACGATGCCGGCCGGTGTGGCCGAGAGGTTCTAAGCGCTACAGTCTGGAACCACGCGACCGCTACGGTTGCAGGTTCGAATCCTGCCTTGGGCATGGATGTGTGTGATGTCCTTAGGTTAGTTAGGTTTAAGTAGTTCTAACTTCTAGGGGACTGATGACCTCAGAAGTTAAGTCCCACAGTGCTCAGAGCCATTTGAACCATTTGAACTAAACTGACACATTTTTTTTTTGACATGTATGACACCGAGTGATCCGACTGGGGCGATACAGCAATACTAGTGGGTGAAGGTATTGAAATCAAAAAGGAGACTTACATTCACTCAGCTAGGAGCCTAACGATCACGGCGATGGACACACGCATTATTAATGTCTACGTTCCATCAGGAACTGACAAACGCCACAGGCGATTTTAGTTGTGTGCTCCAAAACGAAGACCTGGTTTCATGGCCGGCCGCGGTGTCCGTGCGGTTCTAGGCGCATCAGTCCGGAACCGCGTGCCTGCTACGGTCGCAGGTTCGAATCCTGCCTCGGGCATGGATGTGTGTGATGTCCTTAGGTTTGTTAGGTTTAAGTAGTTGTAAGTTCTAGGGGACGACCTCAGATGTTGAGTCCCATAGTGCTCAGAGCCATTTTTGAACCTGGTTTCATGTTTTTCGACTTTTCAAGAACTTTGGATATTGGTGCGAGATCTGTTTCTCATTGATACTTGTGTAAAAGAGCAAGGTGACCGCCCTCGACAGAAACATCTTACCACTCCAATTACCACTGGTCCTGACCACATCTGTGACTCACACGATATTTCGCCGTGAGTGCTGGACGCAGAACGAAGGACGGTCAGCATAGAGCAACAACGGGTATGGCGCAGCTGTGGATGGAGAAGGTGAATGTGACACATCTCCAGCACCGGCAATGCCGTCTGATTATCACTATAGTGTGGGCAGCCTGCGAAAGATATAATTCACGATAGCCTTAGGCGCTGGTATGGTCGATAGAATGCACAAAAGTGGCGTTCAGGCGGGTGCCAATACAATATGGAAAGGATGTCACTGTATGTCATCATCATACTTTGGACTTTTATTAGACGATGCTTCGCGAGCTGGCAACACAACGGCCGCCAGCAGACCGATAGATGGGAGGCCGCTGAACTAAAGCCAAAGTATTCCCTCTTGTGCGGAGAAAATTGGAGGCGACCGTCGTGTGGCCCTGTTGTCAAGACCGAGCGAGCGACGAAATCCCATCTATGTACCATATTGTGTTCGATAGTCGCCAGCGCCGACGACAGTTAATCACGGACCTCCTTTTCCTAGATGGTGGATCCTTGATGACAAAGCCGGGCATTGTATAAACCTTTGCAGAGGATTATCGACGATTTTACAAGGAGGATAATACAGAATAAAGGGACGATAATGACATTTTGCAGCACCTGTCGCACACCCTCGACGACACAGCAGCGTCGTCGCTCTTAGCGGAGATTTAGTTGAAGCCGCCAAGACAAGGGTGAGCTTGAAAATCGACGGACTGCGGCTCGAGTTCTATCGGACTTCCGCATCCTGATGATTCCCCGCTAAATCACCATGTACCGAGAACCGATGTCACCGCTTTCCTCAATTGACTACTCATCTTGATACACAAACCTTCAAGAGGTCAGACGATCGAGAACCGATGTCACTGCTTTTCCTTAACGGATTAATCGTCTTCATAAGGTCAGGAGATCCAGAACCGATGTCACCGCTTCTGTGTTAGCAGAAGAGCCAACTCCGTGTTACGAGTGGAGGCCGAAATGTACCTGTTGTAGCTCACGCAGGCTGGCGTGAGGAGGTGAGAACTATACTGACGTGAGGTCTGGAACATGACAAGGAATGAGAATTCAAAAAGCGGACGTTATTAGTTTGATACTTTAATTCATTAATGATGAACGTCCCTCTTGACGGTACATGATTCACAATATTATCTGTTCAGAATACATTCTTGAAGATATGAATTACAGTAACTGAATATGGCGCCTTGCTAGGTCGTAGCAAATGACGTAGCTGAAGGTTATGGGAAACTGTCGCCTCTGCAAATGAGAGCGTATGTAGACAGTGAACCATCGCTACCAAAGTCAGCTGTACAACTGGGGCGAGTGCTAGGGAGTCTCTCTAGACTACACCTGCCGTGTGGCGGCGCTCGGTCTGCAGTCACTGATAGTGGCGACACGCGAGTCCGACGTATACTAACAAACCGCGGCCGATTTAAAGGCTACCACCTAGCAAGTGTGGTGTCTAGCGTTGGCACCACAACTGCTTTCATCAACCGACTACTCATCTTGATACACAAACCTTCAGGAGGTCGGACAATCGATGAGTACCCCCGATAACAGTATTAAAATTCGAACTTGAAATCATTGCCTGACTGGCGACGCACTGAAAGAAAGACCTGAAACTAATCTTTTCATTGGAGCAAATAACACGGAGGAGAGACCAACATGTAAACAGCCCCTGCTGAATGTGGGAATTCGATAGCTCTCGCCAATCCAGTCGTCTTTGAGATGCTATGATCTCAATCGACTTCGGCAACCTCAGTTTTGACCCCCCACGGGCTTCCTACCAGACTTCTTCAACGTAGTTTTGCGCCTCTTAAATGGAGTGTCATCCCATGTACTGGCAAACTGATAGACCTCGGGTCCTTTGCCAGTCCATCACTTGGTTCGACTAAGATGCACACTATTCGTGATTTTTTTATGCAGTCACACTGGAACCATTCATAGGAGGGCAGTAAAGCAGTCTCTCAAGGTTATACGGGGGGTGGGGGGGGTGGGGGGGGTAGGGGTTGGGGCATACCTTCTGCTGCAGAGCGTATGCTGATTTCTACTGCTGGCCCAATCAGCCAGGTGGGCCAATCGTTAAGAATTGGCTGTGAGAAGCCACATGAATGTAACCAAGTAATTGGTGCTTCATGAAAGGTTGCATGGTGCCCTCCCACCGTTGGATATTACCAGATTCTGTGTATTATATTTACACAGGAAGTGCATGGATAATACGAACTAAACTACTGCAGGCGACATGCACAGAATTTTGCCAGAACCTACTTTGATTCATGGACCTAGATTAGCGTGTCATGTACCTTAACCTTCATGTGGCAACCGAGATGATACACATGGCTCAGGGTCACCCACTGAAAATAGCGATGGCACGCCAAATGCATGCCGCGTTAGGATACTGCCTTACTGCTCGACTTCTGTCCACTATGTCACTCTCATCCTCCCTCCACATGAGGGATGAGGGTGGACTGGGACTTATAAACATACGAGCGAGGCTTGTATTTGTACACAATGACGAAACTGTGGAATTGTAATGATATTTCACTCACAGACTGTCTGTCAGAGGACCTGATGCCAACATCCATTCTGTCACTTCTGACAATTGCACACATTGCTCCCTCTCCATCATCTCGGCATTCATTCTCGAATAAAGACACGTGCACCCTGGTCTCCCACTCACTCGAGCTCCGAACGCGAGAGAAATTTACTTTCTGGTGCTGAGATCCATCCCCTGCTACGTGATTGAGAGTAAAATCTCAGCCTCACTATGTGCTGTGGTGCGAAGAGTGGATCAACAGCCCTTCCTTCCTGCACAGGTAATAGCAATCAGTCAGCAAGCAATCAATCGGAAATACGGGTTCAAATGGTTCAAATGGCTCTGAGCACTATGGGACTCAACTGCTGAGGTCATTAGTCCCCTAGAACTTAGAACTAGTTAAACCTAACTAACCTAAGGACATCACACACATCCATGCCCGAGGCAGGATTCGAACCTGCGACCGTAGCGGTCTCGCGGTTCCGGACTGCAGCGCCAGAACCGCGCGGCCACTTCGGCCGGCGGAAAATACGGGACCAGACATAGGTTGCACGCTATTGGACTGCCAGATTCTCCCCTCTGGCCGCAGTGCCACCTCCTGGACACTGACAAACAACTTTTCAAATGTGGAACAGCGTCTGAAGTACGGATGCTGGTACAGAACATTCTTACCTGCTACATTCACGCCCTGGCTCGCACAATTGGTAGCTGGCTCCTACTAGGGTCAAAGGACAATTATTTCCCAACCATGGAGACTCGTGCTCTCACATGGTTTAAAGGCACGTCCATTTACTATTTATTCCGAGATGATGAAATGGTTCTTGGCTATTGACAATATTTCCAAGACAATTACAGAACACTTGAATACATTTCTTGCCCCTTCACAGTTGAGGGAGATCGAAAGTACTGGCCAGGGGATATCCCCCGTAGTGGACCTTTGCACAAGGCGTAATGGTTGTCGACTTGGTACCAATGATCACTGTCCACATGCGGGAAGCGCATATGGGTTAGCAAGCAGGATTCTGTTTACATTGTTATTTTGATTTCTTCGCCACTGTGGTCGTTACCGAACCAATATAACTATAGCAACTTTCATTTAATTTTGTGTTCACTGATGGTTTGAGTGTACCCATATGTTGGGAGAGGTATTCGCAAAAGAAGTGCACTTAAATTTTGTTTCATGTTGATGTGATTTATGTTATTTAAATCGTTTACAATGTCTTCTCTACAACAGAAATACTTTATATCAAATTTATATCCTAAATTTTGGATTTTAAGGAGAAAATAAAATACAATAAAACATATAATAAATAAAGAAATTGGAGGGGGCAGTTTTTGGACAGGAAGGGGAAAGCACAGTGGCCACCCTGTTTCCACCAGAATGAATCTGACCTCTCTGCTTCCTTAAGGTTCGTGCACACACACACACAAACACACACACGCACACACACGCACACACACACACATATATATATATATATATATATATATATATATATATATATATATATATATATATACTGAAAGGCCAAAGAAACTGGTATAGGCATGCAATTCAAATACAGAGATAAGTAAATGGGAAAAATAAGGCGCAGCGGTCGACAACGCCTATGTAAGACAAAAAGCGTCTGGCGCAGCTGTTAGATCGGTTCCTGCTGCTACAATGGCAGATTACCAAGATTTGACTTTGAACGTCGTTTTATGGTCGACGCACGAGCGATGCGACACAGGATCTCCGAGGTAGCGATGAAGTGGGGATTTTCCTTTACGACCATTTCACAAGTGTACCGTGAATATCAGGAATCTAGTAAAGCATCAAATATCCAACATTGCTGAGTCCGGAAAAAGATCCTTTAACAATGGGACCAACGACGGATGAAGAGAATCGTTCAGCGTGACAGAATGGCAACACTTCGGCAAACTGCTGCAGATCTCAATGCTGAGCAGTCAGCAAGTGTCAGCGTGCACACGATTCAACGAAACATCACTGATATGAGCTTCCTGAGCCGAAGCCCCACTCGTGGACCCTTGATAACTGGATGACACAAAGCATTAGCCTCGCTCGGGCCCATCAACACCGACATTGGACTGTTGATGATTGGAAATATGTTGCCTGGTCGGATGAGTCTCGTTTCAAATTGTATCGAGCGGTTGGACGTGTACGAGTATCGGGACAACCTCATGTATCCATGGACACTGCATGTCAGCAGGGGACTGTTCAAGGCGGTGGAGGCTCATTAATGGTGTGGGGCGTGTGCAGTTGGAGTGATATGGGACCCCTGATACGTCTAGATACGACTCTGACAGGTGACACGTACTTAACCATCCTGCCTGATCACATGCATCCATCCCACGGACTTTGGGAATTCCAGAAGAACAATGCGACACACCACACGTCCAGAATTGCTACAGAGTTGCTCTAGGAACACTCTTCTGAGTTTAGACACTTCCGCTGGCCACCACACTCCCCGGACATGAACATTATTGAACATATCTGGGATGCCTTGCAACGTGCTGTTCAGAAAAGATATTCATCCCCTTGTACTCTTACGGATTTATAGACAGACGTGCAGTATTCATGGTGTCAGTTCCCTCCAGCAATAGTATGACAGTAGTAGAGCCCATGCAACGTCATTTTGCGGCACTTCTGCGTGCTCGTGGGTACCTACACGATATTAGGCAGGGTGCCAGTTTCTTTGGCTCTTCAGTGGGCATGCATACACGCACACACACATAAAGAAAAAAAGAAACAGAAAGGGTCCTTGTAGGTGACTGTTATGTGGGGGGCCTACTTTTGTTTCCCAATATTACCAGTTACAGTGCCTTGTTGGGAGAATGGAACGTGGTGCAGTCGTGGTGCATTCAGCTCCATGATGCCGACTGAAAAAAGAAAGAAGTGGTTAAGACAACCTTTGGGTTAACCGGCAAATTCGGTTTCGAGCACCGGTGTGGTACAAATTTTCGTTTGTCACTGATCAAAAGTAATATTTACTGATCAGTTAGGGATCGTCATGCAGCGTCAATTCATTCGGACATGCATGCGTCTCTACCTACACGATATTAGGCCGGGTGCCAGTTTCTTTGGCTCTTCAGTGGGCATGCATACACGCACGCACACATAAAGAAAATAAGAAACAGAAAGGGTCCGTGTAGGTGACTGTTATGTGGGGGTCCTACTTTTGTTTCCCAGTATTGCCAGTGACAGGGCCTTGTTGGGAGGATGGAACGCGGTGCAGTCGTGTTGCATTCAGCTCCGTGATGCCGACTGAGAAAAGAAAGAAGTGGTTAACTGTCAACACAGACCTTGTACCGTAACATAGTAAAGAGCATTCTTTTTTTTTCGATTTCTTCACGTTTTTCCTGCAGCTATTTTGCCTCGTCTTTCTTGCATTTCCTTTTTGTTTCATTCCTGAGAGATTTATATTAGTATATTCCTGTTCTTCCCTGAACGTTTTCGTATATCCTTCTTCTTCGATAAGTTTATGTATTTCATCTGCTACCCTAGATAACTTACGTTCCTAGCAAATATGTTTGTCTTTCCAGCATCTGTGACTGCTGTATTTAAACGTCTCGACTCTTTTTCATACGAGCGTTCTGCTATTGTATTCCTTATCACAGTATCCATATCTCTAGTAAAATCGAAACATGTCTCATCATTCATCTACACGTTAGTTTTCCACGTCCTTCTACATTCATTCTTCCACACGAACCTCTCAGATTAGACTAAATGGAGATCTCAGACTTTATTTGCTCCTGGGTACAACTTGCAATCCAGTATCTTATTTCGAAATCTCTGTCTGACAATAGTGTATTCCAACTGGAATCTTCCCGTCTTTCCACACCTTTTCCAAGTACGTTTCCTCTTATTGTGATTTTTGAACAGTGTATTCGGTGTTACATAATTCAATTATTCTTTCTCCTCACGCATTCCTGCTACCAAGCCCACGTTCTCCCTTTCAATACGTAATGATTAATTGTCCCAATCGCAATGGCGCCAGCAGCGAAATAATTCTCCGTCTTTTTGTTTGTCCTTTCACGCAGTAGATACAGATACATTACGCATGTAAGCCTCTCGACCGAGTGAATCTACCTTTCATTATCTGTCGTGAACCGTACACTGTGCCAATCCTCTCAACTGTGGACGCATTACAAGCAACTGGCAATTGTTTTTCCAAGTAACTCCTCCAACGTTGGTGCGACAGACAATTGTTTGTTACGAAGCTTTATCATATAGCCATCGTATGATTCTCACGCGCTGATCAATCTAGACTCTGCATGGTCTGAAACATTCATTTCAGATCCTGGTTCCGCAAATCGGTATCCGTTAAGATGGATATAACTGTGAACCTAAAAGTCTTGAACACCCTGCACTAGGAGTGTACTTGATGATAGAGGAGAAATGGACTAGTCACGTATCGGTAAAAAATAAAGTGGCATTCTTCCATAACTTCAAACATAATTCTATTTCTGCTTTAAGAATTACGTTCTTTGACAATTGAAGAAGCAAGATATAGTTTTATTTAAAATCAAGACTGTTAAGTTCCTTGCTAAGACCTTAGAAAAATGTTAAAGCAAATTGGCGATCCAATAATATTCCTGTTATTTCCTTAAATGCTGTGACTTTCGTACAGGGTATGAAAGACCTTTTTGGTTATACTATCCCACCTGCTAGCTATATACAGAGGTTTATTCATGATACTTCTACAGAGTCTTACCATTACAGATTGTGAAGTTGACTTGCTTCTTACATTTTGCATCAGATTACAGGCAATGTGTTTCGCCTTTCTGGGTTTACCTAAACCACATTTCACTGGAAAGTAATCGAATACATCACTCCGAAGAATAGGGACTGATTCCAAATGTTTGATAGACCCCGTTTCTTAATTCATCCACACAGAAAAAATACGTCCGAGATAAGCTTATACTGAGCATCTATCGACTGACTGACATTTTTGAAGCATCCTCGCACTTGACACTTCTGTCGTTTCGAAATATGGATAAACAGTTTTTCATTAGCATCAGTTGAAACGTAGTGACAGGACTTTCTTGTTTGATGACTATCTCAACGACTAATATCTGAACCTCTTCAAAAGCATCCTCCCATTACATTAGATTCTCACCGTTAGTTGCAGATTGTAAAACGTCCGTTTCAGTACTTCCTTTGTTGTTAACTGTTCCTGACATCAGTACGTCTGTTCACCGGACATAGTAATAGTCACTTCAAAATATCACTCCAGACGCTTTAGAGCGCTGTAGTTGATTCCAAGTTCCAAGTTCTCATGTGACCCTCCACTGCTGATGTAGATCATAGGAAACTATGTGTACCAGTTGCATGGAATCAGTTCTATGATACTAGACTACGTAGATACGTGACGGCATTACTGGACGAACTATCGTGTAGAAAAGTGCCCATGAGTACACAGCGAACTGCTGAATCTGAAGAGTATCCACGCGGACTGTTGAACGTGCGTACAACGAATCGTTTACCACTCGCAGTTACGTAACATGGCTCAAGAACAGTGGTCGTAAAATATCCTCACCGACGTGCACTGAAGATGAGTGTTACGCATTGGCAACGAAAATCGATTGCAAACCGAAAGCAATTACAGCTTTCAGTGAACGCTGGTTCAATTTGCGAGTGAACATTACGGAGGGAACCGCATGCAGTGGACATTAGGGTTGGGGTATCTCGCTAATGGCTTGACAGTTGGACATCAAGTTGCAGTTCCGTAATGGCTCAAACAACGGAGGAACTGGGCAGCTGATAGGAGACGTGTAGTGTGGCCTCTTCTCAGGTGGTGCAAGACGTGGAGCGCACAGAATGTTCAATGAACTCGCAAATGTGTGGATGGTGGGCTTGAGACGGCATCCATTCCGTGATGATTCGAGAGTGTTCTTCGTACAATGTCTTGGGCCCATTCGTTCAGGTTACTGTTGACGTGGACCGCGTTGCTTATTTCAACATTCTCGGTGACCAAGTGTTGCCTTTCCCTCTAGATCTTTATGGTAACGATACTCTTGCAACTACTGTCTCCCGCTCTCTTCATACGGCTGCACGAATATGTTCCTCGGTTGCACCGCTACGTAATCCAATCTTGATTCCATATAAAATTACTGGCTGTATCTGGAACAACAGCTGAGTGATAGCAAATTAACTTGACAGAATTTTTTTAGCTCTACAGGTTCTAATCACTAATGAGTGGCTTCATCGGGATATGGCGTACGTGAAGAAACATGTGGACACCATTCCTCGAAGAACTTGGGTCATTATTATTGACGTTACATGGTGAAGCGACTGTTACGGACGGTATGTTCGCTGTCAATGAACCTTTTTTGATCCAGACGATTCGTCCAGAGTTGTGCTGACATCTTGAGAGTTGCTAGTGCTTCCGCTGAGACTTGACGAAACTTTAGGAACGACAAAGATTTACCGAAAGCTCACACAACCGGTTGTGAAAGCTTTCAGTATAAGTTATAGATAGTGTTACACTCTATTACTGCGATGTCTGCAGGGGGTGACTGGTTTCCTTACCAATGCACGAGGTGCGTCCAAATTACAACACCTCCGATTTTTTTTCTCTGAAACTAATCACACGAAAATATTGGATCCCTGCAGTCGTACACATTTTTTACATGATCCAACGGCCGCAGTGAACGCTCTTTAGAAGTCCTGTTTGATCACTGGAAAGTTGCTGACGGAATAGCGGCGCAGCTAGTGTATGTACGACAACGGAGAGTGTCTTCAGAACAGTCAAAAGTCGCTAGCAGCCAGGTCAGGTGAGCTGTCGTGAACAAACTGCATTATCGCTTTCATCCAATGTGCTGGTATGTTGTCGTGGTGAAAGAGCACACGTGCAGCCTTTCCCGGTCGTTTCTCACGCAATGCTGGAAGGAACTTATTCTTTGAATCATCTTAGTAGGATCCACGTGTCCCGATAGTGCCCTATGGAACACACTGAGTAAGGATTATTCCGTCTTTGTCCCTGGACATAACCAGCATCATTTACTCAGCACTGGCGCTTACTCAGAAGTTTTCGGTGTCAGTGAGTATGTGCGCTTCCACTGAGCTGACAGGCGCTCCGTCTCAGGATTGACAGACGGCATCCATATCTCATCCATTGTCACAATCTAGCTAAAGAAAGACCCTTTCATGGCGCCAGCATGTGTCAACATTGCCTGGCAGCATGGCACGCATGCAGCTTTGTAGTCGTCAGTCAGCAATTGATGCAGCCACCTGGAGGACACTTTACCCATTTTCAGGTCTCCATGCTGGGTTGTGTGCATAGATCCCACGGAAATATCGATTTTGGAGACGATATGATCTACACTCGATCCTGCAAAACAACTGTCTCCATTCGGTCATGTCGTCACACTGGATGGTGCGAGGCAGAGGTTGTCTTGGTTTGTTATCACGGGACGTTCTGCCTTCTTTGAACTGTTGTACCCACAAACGCGCTGTAGACACATCCGTGACACCATCACCACACGTCTCGCTCAACAGGTGACGATTTTCAATAGGTGTCACACTGCGAAAAGGGAGCAAACGAATGACTGTTCTTGTAATGAGAATGTAGCCATTTTAAGTATCAACCACAATCACCACTTTCGCCACTTCCGCTATTGTTCTGTGTGCCGTATAGTGTTACCAGCCATGTCACGCATTCGCACGAAGTGCACGCGTATTTTTTTTTTTTTTAAAACTACACGCTTCTACCTATACATAAAAAAATCGTAGGTGGTATAACTCAGGTAGAATGAAGTGATGGAGGGAACAGCTTAGCGACTGCCCCAGTGCCCTTTTTTCACGGCCCCGCTGACCTGCCTGACCTGGACAGCTGTGGGAGTGTGCCGGGGAGACGCGTGGGTGGCCCGCTGCGAGGCGCGCTCGGCGGACAATGGGATCGCCGTCTCATTAGGGCACACACTGCTCAGGCGTGCGGCGCGGCGCTGTCACAGGGCGCGCGCAGACAAAGCGCCGTCTGATTGGCCGGCGCCGCTCCCTCACCTCCCACCCCCCATCACTGGCGCCAGGTCATCTGCGAGTGGCTCCAGTCAGCAGCAGCAGGCGCGACACGTGCCGTTGCAGCCGGGCTTCGTGTCAAAAGAGGTGCTCCATTCTGATACAGCAGACGCCCGACGTAGGTACTCAGCGCCCACAGACGCATGGATGTGGTGGTGGTGGTTAGTGTTTAACGTCCCGTCGACAACGAGGTCATTAGAGACGGAGCGCAAGCTCGGGTTAGGGAAGGATTGGGAAGGAAATCGGCCGTGCCCTTTCAAAGGAACCATCCCGGCATTTGCCTGAAACGATTTAGGGAAATCACGGAAAACCTAAATCAGGATGGCTGGAGACGGGATTGAACCGTCGTCCTCCCGAATGCGAGTCCAGTGTGACGCATGGATGTGCGTGTAACCAGTCTGACCTGCGTATAGCACTGACGAGGGAACCACACGAAAACCAGACAAAGGCATTAAAGGCATTAGCTGCAGTGTGCCCTAATTTATATGAATGGAGCAAGCTGAAAATATGTACCGACCCAGGATTCGAAGCCGAATCTCATGGTTATCGGGCAAATGCGTTGACCACTAGGCCTACCGCACGCAGTGGTCAGTACAACGACACAGACTTCCGTAGCACATCTCCCGTCACCCCATATCTCGGCTCACACCACACACTGCTGACATAGCTGCCCCTGTTCATTAGTGTCATTACTCGCGGCATCTCGACTGTTCCCATAAGAGTTCGAGCTTTATGTACAACTGCACTGAAGGTGCCGTCATAGTCTCAGTTATACTGGGTGTTTAAAAAAGAATCATCCGATCTGGCAGATCTATATTTCTAAAACTAATAAACATATACAATGTATTTTGTTTTTTGATGAATGGGAAACTATAAGAGTTTTTTTTTCCTATTACTTTTCATAGGTGATCAATATACCTACCTTCCTTGAGATGCGCGGCATACGTCAATGCGGTATCCAAATTCTTTCCACACTGCAGCGAGCATGTCTTGAATTGCAGCTTCCACAACTGCTGTCATGTGATGTATCAGAACATTCATTGTTGTTGGTAATGGAGGCACAGGTTTATACGGATTCTTATATAAACCCCCACAAGAAGTAATCGCATACAGTCAGGCCGGTGACTTTGGAGGCCACTTCTGTAAAGTTGAATCATATGGTCCAGTGTGACCGATGCATCGTTCAGTAATCCTTTGATTTACAGTTCTCGCATTTCCACATGCCGGTGTGGCGGTGTCCCGTGGTTTTGGTAAACGAAGTCGTTCGAATCAGTCTCCAACTGTAGGAAGAGCAAGTTCTCAAGCATACCGACATATGTGATTCCTGTAACAGCATTCTCGGCAAAGAAAAATGGACCTTACACCTTGTCCCTTGAAACTACACAAAACACTTTAAATTTTGGGAAGTTCTCTCAAGTTGTACGGTTCATGTGGTTCTTCTGTACCCCCATATTCTCACTTTATGACCTTATCATTTAAATGGAATGTGTCCTCGTCACTAAACACTAAGCGTGGAAGAAAACTGTCATCCTCTATCTTTCCAAGAACGGAATTACAGAACTGTACACGTTGTTGCTTGTCACCTTCACGAAAAGCTTGCAACAGCTGAATTTTGTATGGTTTCATGTGTAAACGTCGATGCAACACCCGCCAGACGGACATCGGAGGCGTGTTGAGCTGTCGAGCGGCACGGCGTTGGATTTCTGCGGACTCCTTGTGAAACAAGGGTGGATGCGTTCGACGTCTGTGTCAGACACTCGGGGACGGCCCGGCGATTAGCCTTTACACAGATAACCTGTTTCTCAGAATCGTTCATGTCATTGTCCAATGCTCTGTGTTGTAGGAGGATCCATACAATAGCTAGTACGAAAGTCACGCTAAACAGTTACTACCGACCCACACTGAGCAAAATATTGAACACAAAACGCTTTCTGTTGTCCCTACACCATTTTTACTAGAACTGAAGTGGGCGCACACTGCTGCTAGCTAGAGGGAGAGTTTGCTCTTTCCAGCAGTACGTTGCTTAGTAATATATCTCAAACAACCTAAATAATATACAAAAATCTATAATATAAAAATGAATCGCAAAATGTGTTGGTAAGCGCATAACTCAACAACGCCTCGACCAATTTGGCCAAATCTTTTTTTAAAATGTTCGTTGAAGTTCAAGGATGGTTTTTACGGCCAGAAAAATTAGAATTATTGCTGGAAAAACCCTAAAAATAGCCCTTTTCTTTTTCCTATACAAATGATTTGTAACTAAAACGTAGTCAATTTGAGCTTTATTGCTATGGTATAAAGTTCATATTAAAATGAATCGCAAAATGTGTTGGTAAGCGCATAACTCAACAACGCCTCGACCAATTTGGCCAAATCTTTTTTTTAAATGTTCGTTGAAGTTCAAGGATGGTTTTTACGGCGAGAAAAATTAGAATTATTGCTGGAAAAACCCTAAAAATAGCCCTTTTCTTTTTCCTATACAAATGATTTGTAACTAAAACGTAGTCAATTTGAGCTTTATTGCTATGGTATAAAGTTCATATTAAATTACAAGCACTCACTGTTGTCTAAGCAATGTAGGTGTGTTCCTAACGTCAAAGATCATATCTATCAAAACAATGTGCGTGTGTGCGTTGGAGCACAGAATACATAGTTGGAGAAGTTTAATGTCGCGTTCCGAAACTCGCGTTTCTTTTGTATTAGTTTCGGCACGCGAGATAAAATGCATCAGTTTCCACGTCATTACATCAGTCAAACAAAAATCGCGTTACAATTCGTACGGCTTAAAAGGATTTGACTTCAAGTCATTTAAAATTAAAAAAAAAAAAAAAGTTGTCTGTGACCTAATCTACTGAGTTTGCTTTTGTCAACTGATACACGAAACAAATTCGTGTTTTGTGCAGAGTGTTTACTTAGTTAGTGTTTGTTTAGTTCGTGATTAGTGAAAAACTAATTTATATTTGATATGCCTCCTATAAGACGAAGCAATTTAGGTAGAGGAACCAGAAATGCTACAAACCAAGCTAATTACCGATCTAATCGTACGGCACAAGAACGTGACGACGGAAATGAACGTGAAAGAATTTGGATATCACAAACGCATGAAGCGCGAGCGCGACATTCAACTAATAATCGCGCAAGTTTGAATCGAGCTGCTTTCAGTTACGATGTGTCAATTGACTACAGTAACTACCAATGTGTTGTTATTGGTTCTATGAACTCGGTTTGCTCACACTGTAAGGCATTAAAATACAAAAACGAAGCCAATGGATTGTGTTGCGCAAATGGTAAAGTGAAATTGATACCATTGGACCCACCACCAGAACCACTGTACTCATTGGTTTCAGGAATAGGAACAGATTCTATACACTTTTTGACACATATCCAACAATATAACAATTGCTTTCAAATGACTTCATTTGGGGCAACAAATGTAGTTCGGGAAAATTTTATGCCAACTTTCAAGGTATGTATTATAGCAGTTACTCATAATTATTTTAGCGAACAAAATTTTCTGTCACAAAAGTTAAGATGTGTCACTAATCTTCAATTTCTTAATCACTTATATATCACTTAGTCATCATATTATATGGTGATTCAGTTTCAGTGACACTTTTATTATATTTTATATATGATAGATATTAGTTCAAACTAAATATATACTTTTTAAGATCAAATATTATTTAAGTTTGATCACTGACAATCCATTAATTTATACCACACCATAATATTTTATTTTATTTACAGATACAAGGGCAAATATATCACAGAGCAGGTTCACTGTTACCAGTGTCAGATAGCGACAACAAATTCCTGCAAATTTATTTTATGGGCAATTCACCACAAGAAATTGATCTGCGTTGTGCACATAACAATTTAGTAAAGAGGTCTATTGTAGAACAATTACAAACTTTATTTCATCAACACAATCAATTGATTATATTGTTTAAAACTGCCCTGGATCTGATGCCATCCGATAATCACAAAATTGTAATCAGAGCTGATAAAACACCTGCAGGTCAACATACAAGACGTTTTAATGCACCAACTATTGATGAAGTTGCTATCGTTGTAGTTGGAGAAAACTTGGAATCCCGTGATATTGTTTTACATCGTCGGAATGATCAATTACAACGTATAAAGGAAACACACCGCTCATATGATGCACTGCAATATCCCATTATATTTTGGCAAGGTGAGGATGGCTACGATTTCTCAATAAAAATGATAAATCCCATTACAGGTAACTAAAATATTAATTTAGCTATGGCGATAATATCTCAGTCATTATATTATGTATTTTAATTTTATATTTGAATGTTATTAAAAGAAAATGTATTTACAGGTTCTGAAACCAACAAAAAAGTAAGTTCAATGAACTATTATTCATACCGCCTAATGATTCGGGAAAATGAAGAAAATCACATATTGAAATGTCGGCGATTATATCACAAATATGTTGTTGACATGTATGTAAAAATTGAAACGGAGAGATTAACATTCATCAGGTTGAATCAAACCAAACTCAGATCTGAAGAGTATATTCACCTTCGAGATGCGATTAATACTGATGGAAATGCACAGAATGTCGGTCGGATGACTATTCTTCCAGCAACATACACTCCTGGAAATGGAAAAAAGAACACATTGACACCGGTGTGTCAGACCCACCATACTTGCTCCGGACACTGCGAGGGGGCTGTACAAGCAATGATCACACGCACGGCACAGCGGACACACCAGGAACCGCGGTGTTGGCCGTCGAATGGCGCTAGCTGCGCAGCATTTGTGCACCGCCGCCGTCAGTGTCAGCCAGTTTGCCGTGGCATACGGAGCTCCATCGCAGTCTTTAACACTGGTAGCATGCCGCGACAGCGTGGACGTGAACCATATGTGCAGCTGACGTACTTTGAGCGAGGGCGTATAGTGGGCATGCGGGAGGCCGGGTGGTCGTACCGCCGAATTGCTCAACACGTGGGGCGTGAGGTCTCCACAGTACATCGATGTTGTCGCCAGTGGTCGGCGGAAGGTGCACGTGCCCGTCGACCTGGGACCGGACCGCAGCGACGCACGGATGCACGCCAAGACCGTAGGATCCTACGCAGTGCCGTAGGGGACCGCACCGCCACTTCCCAGCAAATTGGGTACACTGTTGCTCCTGGGGTATCGGCGAGGACCATTCGCAACCATCTCCATGAAGCTGGGCTGCGGTCCCGCACACCGTTAGGCCGTCTTCCGCTCACGCCCCAACATCGTGCAGCCCGCCTCCAGTGGTGTCGCGACAGGCGTGAATGGAGGGACGAATGGAGACGTGTCGTCTTCAGCGATGAGAGTCGCTTCTGCCTTGGTGCCAATGATGATCGTATGCGTGTTTGGCGCCGTGCAGGTGAGCGCCACAATCAGGACTGCATACGACCGAGGCACACAGGGCCAACACCCGGCAGCATGGTGTGGGGGGCGATCTCCTACACTGGCCCTACACCACTGGTGATCGTCGAGGGGACACTGAATAGTGCACGGTACATCCAAACCGTCATCGAACCCATCGTTCTGCCATTCCTAGACCGGCAAGGGAACTTGCTTTTCCAACAGGACAATGCACGTCCGCATGTATCCCGTGCCACCCAACGTGCTCTAGAAGGTGTAAGTCAACTACCCTGGCCAGCAAGATCTCCGGATCTGTCCCCCATTGAGCATGTTTGGGACTGGATGAAGCGTCGTCTCACGCGGTCTGCACGTCCAGCACGAGCGCTGGTCCAACTGAGGCGCCAGGTGGAAATGGCATGGCAAGCCGTTCCACAGGACTACATCCAGCATCTCTACGATCGTCTCCATGGGAGAGTAGCAGCCTGCATTGCTGCGAAAGGTGGATATACACTGTACTAGTGCCGACATTGTGCGTGCTCTGTTGCCTGTGTCTATGTACCTGTGGTTCTGTCAGTGTGATCATGTGATGTATCTGACCCCAGGAATGTGTCAATAAAGTTTCCCCTTCCTGGGACAATGAATTCTCGGTGTTCTTATTTCAATTTCCAGGAGTGTACATCGGAAGCCCTCGGCATATGCACGAATATGCTCAAGATGCCATGTCGTATGTTCGTCATTATGGTACAGCAGATTTGTTCATCACATTTACATGCAATCCGCAATGGATAGAAATCAAGCAGGAGTTATTCCCTGGGCAATCACCCATTGATCGTCATGATATTACAGCCAGAGTCTTTAGACAAAAGTTGAAATCTTTAATGGATTTCATCGTAAAACATAATGTGTTTGGTGAGACACGCTGCTGGATGTATTCTGTGGAGTGGCAGAAACGAGGATTGCCACATGCACACATTTTGATTTGGTTGGTTGAAAAGATGAGGCCAAATGAAGTTGATGCAGTGATATCAGCTGAAATCCCTAATGTACAAGTAGATCCTGGATTGCATGAGGTAGTTATCAAAAACATGATACATGGTCCCTGTGGAACTCTTAATCAAAATTCACCGTGTATGATAGATGGTAAATGTTCAAAACGATATCCACGGACATTAATATCGGAAACAATTACTGGTAATGACGGTTATCCATTGTATCGTCGCAGATCGACAGCAGACAATGGAAAATCAACAATTGTCAAATTAAATCAACAAGATATTGAAATAGATAATCGTTGGATTGTTCCATATTCACCCATTTTATCAAAGACATTCAAAGCACACATCAACGTTGAATCTTGCCATTCAGTGAAATCTATTAAATACATTTGCAAATATGTAACCAAAGGGAGTGATATGGCTGTGATTGGAATTGGTGCAGAGAATTCCAATGATGAATTTACCCAATACTAAATGGGCCGCTATGTCGGTAGTAATGAAGCAGTTTGGCGAATATTTTCTTTTCCTATTCATGAGAGACACCCTTCTGTTGTTCACTTAGCTGTGCATTTAGAAAATGGACAAAGAGTGTATTTTACAGCACAGAACGCAGTAGAAAGAGCTGCGCAGCCACCATCTACTACATTAACCAGTTTTTTTGAGACATGCCAAAACGATCATTTCGCACAAACATTGCTATATTCTGAAATGCCAAAATATTATACCTGGAATCAATCCTCAAGGAGATTTATACGACGGAAACAAGGAAAACCAGTTCCAGGATATACTGATGTATATTCCACCGATGCGATTGGCCGGATTTATTCAGTACATCCAAGCAATGATGAATGTTTTTATTTACGACTGCTATTAGTCAATGTACGTGGCCCAACATCATTCCAACAGTTACGAACTGTTCATGGTGAATTCTGTGGATCCTACAGAGAAGCCTGTCAACGTTTGCAATTGCTTGAAAATGACGCTCATTGGGAGCAAACTCTCAATGATGCTGTAATATCATCACACGCTCATCAAATACGAACATTGTTTTCTATAATCATATCTACATGCTTCCCATCAAACCCAATTGATTTGTGGATCAAGTACAAATATTATATGTGTGATGATATTTTGTATCAAATACGGAATAGAATGGGAAATCCAAATATACAAATCAGTGAAGAAATTTACAATGAAGCATTGATTTCAATTGAGGACATGTGCTTGATAATGTCAAACAAACTATTAATTCAATTAGGCCTGACCGCGCCCAATCGTCCAATGCATGACGCTTTTAACCAAGAGTTGCATCGAGAAAAACTGTATGATCTCAACGCTTTGAAAGAATTAATTCAAACAAATCTTCCACTGTTAACTGAACAACAGAAGTATGTATTTGAAACTCTTATGAAAGTAACAAATGATGAAACTGGAGGGATTTACTTCTTAGATGCACCTGGTGGTACAGGAAAAACTTTTTTGATTTCATTAATATTAGCAACAATTCGCTCACAAAATAAAATTGCACTTGCACTCGCTTCGTCGGGAATCGCAGCAACTTTGCTTGAAGGTGGTCGAACAGCCCATTCAGCACTAAAATTGCCATTAAATATGCAAAGCAATGAAACTCCAACCTGCAACGTTTCGAAGAACTCTGCAATGGCAAAGGTTTTGCAGCAATGTAAATTGATTGTTTGGGATGAATGCACGATGGCACATAAAAAATCTTTGGAGGCTTTAGACAGAACCTTAAAAGATCTATGGAGCAATAATAACCGATTTGGTGGTGCAATGATTTTATTAGCAGGAGATTTTCGTCAAACATTGCCAGTGATTCCACGATCAACGCCAGCTGATGAACTCAATGCATGTCTAAAGTCCTCCAATTTGTGGAAACATGTCAAAGTACTTCATTTAAGCAAGAATATGCGTGTCGAGTTGCGAAATGACCAATCTGGAAACATATTCTCTAAACAACTCATTGACATTGGTAATGGCAAATTTCCTATAGACATGTTGACTGGCTGCATTAACTTTCCTCAAAGTTTTTGTCAGTTAACTCGATCAAAAGATGAACTTATTCAGAAGGTGTTTCCAGATGTTTCTCAAAATTACAGAAACCATGATTGGTTGAGCGAACGAGCTATACTGGCTGCAAAAAACATAGATGTAAATGAATTAAATTTCAAAATTCGAGAACAAATTACAGGCGAATTGAGGATATATAAATCAGTTGATTCGGCTACTAATCAAGATGATGTAGTCAACTATCCACCGGAATTTTTAAACTCGCTGGATTTGCCAGGATTGCCACCTCACAATCTTCAATTAAAGGTTGGATCGGTGGTTATAATGTTGCGAAATATCAACCAACCGCGTCTTTGCAACGGTACACGGTTAGCGATAAAAAAATTACTAAACAATGTGATAGAAGCAACTATACTCAAAGGAAAGTATAAAGGAGAAGATGTTCTCGTACCGCGCATCCCAATGATTCCGACTGATGTGCCATTTGAGTTTAAACGACTACAGTTTCCAGTGCGGCTTGCTTTTGCTATGACTATTAACAAGTCCCAGGGGCAATCATTAAGTGTTTGTGGTATTAATCTAGAAAACCCATGTTTCTCACATGGTCAATTGTATGTTGCCTGTTCCCGTGTTGGAAAACCATCAGATTTGTTTATCTATGCGCCAGGTAATCAAACAAAAAACATCGTATACCACAAAGCACTACAATGATAATAATAATAATTATGATTCACATGATTAACAATAAAGCGATTACTTACTTTTAAATCCTTATATATGTTTTATTTAATTATCCACGAGTTCATCAAGGCGATTCGGCGTAGATCCCTCAGAATGGTTGGTGGGTCATGTCGTCAATAAACAACATTTTCAATCTATCCCAGGCACATTCAATAAGGTTCATGTATGGAGAACATGCTGGTAACTCTAGTCGAGCGACGTCGTTTTCGTGAAGGAAGTCATTCACTAGATGTGCACTATGGGTGGCGTGAATTGTCGTCCATGAAGACGAATGCCTCGCCAGTATGCTGCCGATATGGTTGCACTATCGGTCGGAGGATGGCATTCACATATGGCACAGCCGTTATTGCGCCTTCCATGACCACCAGCGGCGTACGTCTGCCCTACATAACACCACCCCAAAAACAGCAGGGTACACTCACTGGACAGTGTGTCTAAGGCGTTCAGCCTGACCTGCTTGCCTCCAAACACGTCTCCGACGATTGTCCAGCTGAAGGCATATATGACACTCATCGGTGAAGTGAACGTGATACCAATCCTGAACGGTCCATTTGGAACTTTTTTGGGCCTATCTGTACCGCGCTGCATGGTGTCGTGGTTGCAGAGATGGACCTCGCCGGGGACATCGGGAGTGAAGTTGGGCATCATGCAACCTATTGCGCAGAGTCTGAGTCGTAACACGACGTCCTGCGGCTACACGAAAAGCATTATTCAACATGGTGGCATTCCTCTCAGGGTTCTTCCGAGCCACAATCCATAGGTAGCGGTCATCCACTGCAGTAGTAGCCCTTGGACCGCCTGACCGAGACATGTCATCGACAGTTCCTGTCTCTCTGTATCTCCTCCATGTCCGAACAACATCGCCTTGGTACACTCCGAGACGCCTGGACACTTCCTTTGCTAAGAGCCCCTCCTGGCACAAAGTAACATTGCGTATGCGATCGAACCGCGGTATTGACCTTCTAGGCATGGTTGAACTACAAACAACAAGAGCCGTGTACCTCTTTCCTGGTGGAATGACTGGGACTGATCAGCTGTCGGATCTCCTCCGTCTAATAGATGCTGCTCATGCATGTTTGTTTACATCTTTGGACGGGTGTAGTGACATCTCTGAACACTCCAAGGGACTGTGTCTATGATACAATATCCACAGTCAACGTCTGTCTTCAGAAGTTGTGGGAACCGGAGTGATGAAAACATCTGTGTGTGTGGGTGTGTGTGTGTGTGTGTGTGAGTGTGTATGTGTGTGTGATAATGGTTGTAGTAAAATTAATTTCATATGTATTTCAAATTATTTTATTACGTCATTATCATATACGATACTCTTAGTAGAAACACAATTTTATTACAGTCATTGTTACATATTTCTCGTTTGTGTTCCCTTCGTCACCAGCGTTCATCGTTGATGCGATACCTTGATGGATGCTTCTCAGTGCCAGTCCATTTAAACGATCTTCTGTCATCCTGCTGCGAAGATATGTCTTCAAACGACGTAATTCTGGGAAAGATATCTCCACAATGCTGGTTGTTACAGGAAGTGTGCACAACAACTGACACAAGACTCTAATATTTTCCATGTTTTCGTCCATGAGTTACCAAATTGGTATCTCCCCATTCCAAGAAATGTAACAAGGGCGAACTACTTTACATGGTTCAGCACTTTGCAAAACATGCTCTACATATTTATCATTAAAGTCTTGCGACATCAGTTTTTGTAGACATCTGATGCTTTGTAACTAAGTTGTAGGAAGTCTTAATGAGATTTCATTTAACAAATGATCTAAGAAAGGTACGAAACAGTGACAGACGGTAATAGTCTGTGTCCGAAAATTGAGTTTTTCGTTTGACTAAATCATAGCTGTGCATTGCTACGTAAACAGACTACCACGTGTAAGCAATTCCAAATTTTTCACCATCAATAATTAGTAACAGCGTTTATTTTTTCAGTTAGCTTTTACCCTCGGCTTCGTTCGCGTGTCAGTGGTATTGTTACAACGAGTAAGTGTCGGAGAAACGCCTGTCGAGGTGACCAGCGGTTCTAGGCGCTACAGTCTGGAACCGCGCGACCGCTACCGTCGCAGGTTCGAATCCTGCCTCGGACATGGATGTGTGTGATGTCCTTAGGTTAGTTAGGTTCAAGTGGCTCTAAGTCCTAAGGGACTGATGACCTCAGAAGTTAAGTCCCATAGTGCTCATAGCCATTTGAACCACTTTTTTGTCGGAGAAACACCGCTCTTAGTTTGCGCCGTCCCCTCCGCTGCCCCGTGATGCGAAGTCTGGTGTTACAAGTTTATTGTGTTTGTAGCATCACAGCTCCGACAGAAATTCACCGATTTCAAAACATTTTTTTGTTTGTTTATTCGAAGGCATGTTTAATGGGAGGTGTCGTGACATATTATGTTTGATGAAAGCTTGTTCAACAGTTTAAAGGTAGTCTGCTGCATAAATGAAGAGTTTGCCGGCAGAAACTCACTGCCAATTTAGTATGTGATAAATAAATTGATTTCATATAACAATAGAGATCTCAACACTATCTACAAAAATCTTCACGAGTGCATATGTTTATCTTTTCTGATACACCTATAATCGTCAGTTTTGTGATACTTTCGGATTCGCTGCGCTAGGTGCAATGAACGGACAAAAATGATTATTATGAGTGAACCTTAAAAGAAAAGCATATACTTTGTTTGGACTTTTGTATACATTTCTTAGAAACCTACAGTTTTGTATTTTTCAATTTGTCGTAGCATTGATCATTTACGCAAAGTATTGTAAAAGAGTGCATTACCAACATATTGTTTGCTACCTCGATTCACTATCATCGACTATTATCACCTCTGTCTATTGGTTTAATTTTTTTGATAGCCTCTTTTGTTCCTCAGGGTCCAAGCTAACTCCATGACAAACTTATTCAAATCACATTTATGATATTGGTACCTTATGGACTACTCACTGTGTCTTTTAACAAGAAGCGAACTAATGTATCATGACCGAAATACGCTGGATCGCGATAAAAACTCCAAGGATAACTTTGGCGTATAGAACAGGAAATGCGTTGACTGCAAGAAGCCTGAGGTGAAGGAAAATGGAAACGTGTAGCTTCAAATAAGGCTGCTTATAGTCTGATGGTAGTACTATTCCTTACTAACTAGGAAAGGAATCCTGAGAGATTAAATATTTACCGAAAATATCTGAATATGTGAGCCCGTACGCAGCCCTATAAAGTTAAAAAACTTTTCACAGAGTGAAGAATTATCTTTACATGCATCGCGAGTGAAACCTACACGGTAGCGCATTTATTTGCTACTCGATCGAGAAACGATAAACGACGTCATATTTCATCACAATTTCATCGTGAATTCTGACTAAAAATATAAACAAGAAGCAATGAAATGAAGGCATAACACAACAGGTCTCATTTATGTTCCGTTAATTCCCCGGTTTCCGGATTTTTTTAAACTCACAATTAAGCCCTTAAGCTGAAATTGGGATTATGCCGAGATTTTCTCGCTCTTTTTCTCTTTATCTGTTTCTTTCTCTTCCTCTCTGTATCTCTCTGAGTGTCTGGGGGAAAGCACGTGCCGCCTAAACCTCCCCCACCCCCGCCGTCGTGAATCCGCCCTTGGATACACGTGTTTAATAATCTAGAGCACCTTGACACGTGCTGCCAGGGCAACGAAAATGTTTCAGTCAAGCGCCGAAATAATTTCCGTTATGGAGGCTTTCATAGTAGTTGCTGTGTTTCCCTTATTGTATGAATTGTAATATGTTATCGCCGTAAAATACCTTATTTACAACTATTTCTCAGCTACCATATTCAATCAGAGTTCCTTAAAGTTTGCACTTAGACTACGCTTATACGTCCAACTGATAAAGGTCTGTTGAACAACGTCATAGATCTCATGGAGATTATCTATGCAAAGGAAGACCAATAATTCCAGACAGACATGAAAACATCGTGAAAGTTTGGTAGTTGAGGATCGATAACTAAAGGTGCGTAAAATAGCTGATGTCATAGACACAACAGAGTAAATCATACTGTACATTTGAGTCTTAACGTTTGTGAAGTACCTTTTCACAAGATCATTGTATTCAGGTCGCAAGAAACTTCAAAACTAAAAGTTTGGGCTTTGTTAACAAAATACAACAGACATAGGGCAGGAATTGTCTAAAGGGGGCGTGGTCCAACAGTTCACATCACACACAAAACCAGAAGATTGGATGGACATCGATGTTTCATCACGATTAAGGAAGTTTTCATTTGTCGGAAACGTGATGGGCAGTGATGCAAGCAGACTCTCATTTCGAAATAACACATATGTGTTTACACAAGATTATGAACACAGTTTTAGGCCTGAAATATTCCCCCAGACAATGGGTATGAGCAATCTGACTTTTAAATAGCAACAGCATACGGCACAGATTAGGAAATGAGACACTTAAAAGTTGTAGGCAGCAAAATAACTACTGATGGACGAAGCAGAGAAGATATAAAATGTAGACTGGTAATTACGACGAAAGCATTTCTGAAGAAGAGAAATTTGTTAACATCAAATATAAAGTGTTAGGAAGTTTTTCTGAAGATATTTGTCAGGAGTGTAGCCATGTATGAAAGCGAAACATGGGCGATAAAAAGCTTGGATAGAAAGACAACAGAAGCTTTCGAAACGTGGTGCTACAGAAGAGTGCTGAAGATTAGAGGGGTTGATCATGTAACTAATGAAGAAGTACTGATAAGAATCAGGGAGACAAGAAATTTCTGTCACAGCTTGGCCAAAAGGAAGGATCGGTTGACAGGACACATCTTCATTTTTTTTTTTTTTTTTTTTTTTTTGGTCATCAGTTTACTGACTGGTTTGATGCGGCCCGCCACGAATTCCTTTCCTGTGCCAACCTCTTTATCTCAGAGTAGCACTTGCAACCTACGTCCTCAATTATTTGCTTGACGTATTCCAATCTCTGTCTTCCTCTACAGTTTTTGCCCTCTACAGCTCCCTCTAGTACCATGGAAGTCATTCCCTCATGTCTTAGCAGATGTCCTATCATCCTGTCCCTTCTCCTTATCAGTGTTTTCCACATATTTCCTTCCTCTCCGATTCTGCGTAGAACCTCCTCATTCCTTACCTTATCAGTCCACCTAATTTTCAACATTCGTCTATAGCACCACATCTCAAATGCTTCGATTCTCTTCTATTCCGGTTTTCCCACAGTCCATGTTTCACTACCATACAATGCTGTACTCCTGACGTACATCCTCAGAAATTTCTTCCTGAAATTAAGGCCGGTATTTGATATTAGTAGACTTCTCTTGGCCAGAAATGCCTTTTTTGCCATAGCGAGTCTGCTTTTGATGTCCTCCTTGCTCCGTCCGTCATTGGTTATTTTACTGCCTAGGTAGCAGAATTCCTTAACTTCATTGACTTCGTGACCATCAATCCTGATGTTAAGTTTCTCGCTGTTCTCATTTCTACTACTTCTCATTACCTTCGTCTTTCTACGATTTACTCTCAAACCATATTGTGTACTCATTAGACTGTTCATTCCGTTCAGCAGATCATTTAATTCTTCTTCACTTTCACTCAGGATAGCAATGTCATCAGCGAATCGTATCATTGATATCCTTTCACCTTGTATTTTAATTCCACCTTTCTTTTATTTCCATCATTGCTTCCTCGATGTACAGATTGAAGAGTAGGGGCGAAAGGCTACAGCCTTGTCTTACACCCTTCTTAACACGAGCACTTCGTTCTTGATCGTCCACTCTTATTATTCCCTCTTGGTTGTTGTACATACTGTATATGACCCGTCTCTCCCTTAAGCTTACCCCTACATTTTTTCAGAATATCGAACAGCTTGCACCATTTTATATTGTCGAACGCTTATTCCAGGTCGACAAATCCTATGAAAGTGTCATGATTTTTCTTTAGCCTTGCTTCCATTATTAGCCGTAACGTCAGAATTGCCTCTCTCGTCCCTTTACTTTTCCTAAAGCCAAACTGATCGTCACCTAGCGCATTCTCAATTTTCTTTTCCATTCTTCTGTATATTATTCTTGTAAGCAGCTTCGATGCATGAGCTGTTAAGCTGATTGTGCGATAATTCGCGCATTTGTTAGCTCTTGCCGTCTTCGGAATTGTGTGGATGATGCTTCTCCGAAAGTCAGATGGTATATCGCCAGACTCATATATTCTACACACCAACGCGAATAGTCGTTTTGTTGCGACTTCCCCCAATGATTTTAGAAATTCTGATAGAATGTTATCTATCCCTTCTGCCTTATTTGACCGTAAGTCCTCCAAAGGTCTTTTAAATTCCGATTCTAATACTGGATCCCCTATCTCTTCTAAATCGACTCCTGCTTCTTCTTCTATTGCATCAGACAAATCTTCACCCTCATAGAGGCTTTCAATGTATTCTTACCACTTATCTGCTCTCTCCTCTGCATTTAACAGTGGAATTCCCGTTGCACTTTTAATGTTACCACCGTTGCTTTTAATGTCACCAAAGGTTGTATTGACTTTCCTGTATGCTGAGTCTGTCCTTCCGACAATCATATCTTTTTCGATGTCTTCACATTTTTCCTGCTGCCATTTCGTCCTAGCTTCCCTGCGCTTCCTATTTATTTCATTCCTCAGCGACTTGTATTTCTGTATTCCTGACTTTCCCGAAACATGTTTGTACTTCCTCCTTTCATCAATCAACTGAAGTATTTCTTCTGTTACCCATGGTTTATTCGCAGCTACCTTCTTTGTACCTATGTTTTCCTTCCCAACTTCTGTGATGGCCCTTTTTAGAGATGTCCATTCCTCTTCAACTGTACTGCCTACTGCGCTATTCCTTATTGCTGTATCTATAGCGGTAGAGAACTTCACATGTATCTTGTCATTCCTTAGTACTTCCGCATCCCACTTCTTTGCGTATTGATTCTTCCTGACTAATGTCTTGAACTTCAGCCTATTCTTCATCACTACTATATTGTGATCTGAGTCTATATCTGCTCCTGGGTACGCCTTACAGTCCAGTATCTGATTTCGGAATCTCTGTCTGACCATGATGTAATCTAATTGAAATCTTCCCGTATCTCCCGGCCTTTTCCAAGTATACCTCCTCCTCTTGTGATTCTTGAACAGGGTATTCGCCATTACTAGCTGAAACTTGTTACAGAACTCAATTAGTCTTTCTCCTCTTTCATTCCTTGTCCTAAGCGCATATTCTCCTGTAACCTTTTCTTCTACTCCTTCCCCTACAACTGCATTCCAGTCGCCCATGACTATTAGATTTTCGTCCCCCTTTACATACTGCATTACCCTTTCAATATCCTCATACACTTTCTCTATCTGTTCATCTTCAGCTTGCGACGTTGGCGTGTATACCTGAACTATCGTTGTCGGTGTTGGTCTGCTGTCGATTCTGATTAGAACAACCCGGTCACTGAACTGTTCACAGTAACACACCCTCTGCCCTACCTTCCTATTCATAACGAATCGTACACCTGTTATACCATTTTCTGCAGCTGTTGATATTACCCGATACTCATCTGACCAGAAATCCTTGTCTTCCTTCCACTTCACTTCACTGACCCCTACTATATCTAGATTGAGCCTTTGCATTTCCCTTTTCAGATTTTCTAGTTTCCCTACCACGTTCAAGCTTCTGACATTCCACGCCCCGACTCGTGGAACGTTATCCTTTCGTTGATTATTCAATCTTTTTCTCATGGTAACCTCCCCCTTGGCAGTCCCCTCCCGGAGTTCTGAATGGGGGACTATTCCGTAATCTTTTGCCAATGGAGAGATCATCATGACACTTCTTCAATTACAGGCCACATGTCCTGTGGATAGACGTTACGTGTCTTTAATGCAATGGTTTCCATTGCCTTCTGCATCCTCATGTCGTTGATCATTGCAGATTCTTCCGCCTTTAGGGGCAATTTCCCACCCCTAGGACAAGAGAGTGCCCTGCAGAGTGCTGCAACGCTCAATGTTTGACCGGTCACGGCTCGCCTGTTGACGGCTGGACCGAGCCGCTCGTGTCCGGCCCCACACGACTCGGCTCGGTCACGTACTCGCCCCATGTCTGTTGTTCGGATTCCGGACACGCGGATAACCGAGCATGACCGGTCACCGCTGACCATACGCAGACAGTCGTCGCTCCGGCAGCGCGCAGAGATGTCGTGGGCGCGCCCGGAGTTCCGAGGATCGCTGAGCAGAGCTATGGGTGTGGCGGATCGCCGTTCGACCGGGCCCGCTCGGTCGACGGCCCCATCCGGCCCCCCAAATACGACGACTGGAGAAGTTGGCGTGGCAGACCGCCGTCCGGAGGAGCGTGCTCCCCAGGCGGCCCCGTCTGACCCGCCGTCTACGACGACTCGGCCACCGAACGCGGACCTCGAGTCGGGAGAAGACCACGATGTCATCGTCAACTTGGCAGATTTCCTGCCCACGAAGAACGGGCAAAGTACGGCAGCCAGCGCACCGCATCTCCCAGAGGGCGGGCGGCGCAAACGGCCGATGTCCACTGCTCAAGTCGGCGCCAGAAAGGCAGTGAAGGAGAAGAGGCAACCCACTGTCTCTACCACGGGAGGCAGAAGACGCGCCATCCGTGACGACAGCGTGGTAGGCGCCACCTGGACGACCGTTTCGTCCCGACGGGCGGCCAGACCCAGGGCGACGCCTTCCCCGCCTCCCACATCGACTGCAAACCGCTTCGGCGCGCTTGCAGACGACGAAAGGCCGGAGCAGCCA